>NW_027451957.1:0-66951 GCF_964194025.1 Convolutriloba macropyga
AAAGAAGTTAGCAACAACAACTCAACAACTAGGCACTCGTTGAAATAAGCTCAAAATTAGTCACAGATTCCTGGTAAAGCCAAAATGGCAAATCAATACAGAAGATGAGATATAATGATATGTTTACCGGAAACATAAAACTGATCTAAATATCGTCAGTGGTCCTATCGGCTCCTTGTTGTGGCGGCGTGTCAATTAAATAATGATTTCAATTAATTTAGCACACAATTAGAATTTGAAGGCTTGAATTTACTCTCATAACGTGCATATATCTGAGCTAACCGACTTTCTTTAGCAATTAAAAGATAAAGTCTGTTGTTTGCATTCATTAGTTCTCAAATGAGGTTTAAATGCGTTTCACTCAAGGTGAGTTTTAATTTATATCAGATTTCATTCAACTTTTAATTTAAGTTCCGAAAGTTTTGTTTTTTATTGTGAGTGATAAGTTATATTGTTCAAACTCAGAAGCACATTGTTGCTATACATGAGTGAAACTCATAAAGACCCAGGTTTAGGTCCAGACCCAAATTGAGCTATGATCAGACTATGCAGACTGAAATGACCTCTGATCAGACTTTCCAGACCGAAGTTACCTCTGATCAGACCTTCCAGACCAAAATGATCTCTGATCAGACTTTCCAGACCAAAATGTCCTCTGATCAGACCGAACCCAGACCGCTGTCCAGACTATAGTGCGCTTATGATCAGACCCAAATTCAGACCATTGTCCAGACTATAAACAGACTATGATCAGACCATCTTCAGACCATGCTCCAGACTCAATTTCAGACCATTGCCCAGACCTTAATCAGACTATGATCAGACCGTCTTCAGACCATGCTCCAGACTCAATTTCAGACCATTGCCCAGACCTTAATCAGACTATGATCAGACTCAAGTGCGCTCAAAATAGTCTGATCAGAGAAAGACTTTAATTAAGAACAAATCTCTTAATTTTGCTATAATATATTCATTTCATAAAAACTGGTGTTTGCAGTATTAAAATCATCTAAGGAAAAGCCAATTCTGAGAATATTGCTAATGAAAACGAAACCTAACTGTTGAGAAAAAAATTATTTACCATACCCCTTAGTTCATATTTCTGACTCAATGGATGAAGTTAGACAGCTTTCCACAAGAAACATCGTGGTCTTCAGTTAATCAAAATTTCCTCTTGAGGGGACCGGCATTTGCTATCAGCTGGACTCCTTGTTTCTGATCAGAGTCATCGGACTTTAGATGAGTCTCTGATCGGAACGCTGCTTTATTGTTGCCTCTTGGCAGAGCCAACATCCCTCAATAAAAAACAAAAAAATGAAAGAATAATGCACTCGAAATCAGACCTTCCAGACCGGATTGACCTCTGATCAGACCGAACCCAGACCATGGTCCAGACTATAAAGACTGTGATCAGACCTTTCAGACCGAATTGACCTCTGATCAGACCGAACCCAGACCATGGTCCAGACTATAAAGACTAAAGACTATGATCAGACCGTCCAGACCGAATTGACCTCTGATCAGACCGAAATCAGACCATGGTCCAGACTATTGTGCGCTCGAACCGCTTTCCAGACCCTGTAATTTTGGTCTGGGAACACAGGGGTGTGCGCTCGATTGGGTCTGATCATAGCTCAATTTGGGTCTGGACCAAAACCTGGGGACATAAAACCGAAGAAAAGAAAAACAGCCATTCTTCTTGCTTTATCTCATAATTATTTATATTGCAGAAAAATTTTACTCTACCTATCAAGACAACCATAAGGTATTAGTAGTTTATCAGCGTAACCAATGTCAGCAACCGCGCATAATAATAAATTCGGTTTTCAAATCTAAGGACATGTTATTGTTATTAATACAAACACATCACTTAAATTTGAGAGGACATCAGAAGAATTATATAGCCTAACATTAAGTCGTGGCATTTCTTGGTTCCAATTAATTGGAACTAATTTCTTTGTATCAATTTCCTTTAAAAACTAACTTTTTTTTCTAGAGAAATTTTTTTAGCGGTGATTCAGAACTTGTCTGTTGTATTCTGAATGTTTCTCAGTTGTAAAACACTCTGTTGTATTTTACTTTTCAACAAAATGGAAACGTATTGGCTTTGTTTTTTACTAAATTTGTTAGAAACTTAATTCGAATTTCTCTTGATAACGTGAAATAAAACCTGGGAAGTGACTTTTATTACTCCAAAGTTGTATAAAGATCAAAAACTGGGTAAACTAAAGTTGTGAAACTTTTTCAATCTACTATTCAGTTTAAGCGAGAAAACGGTGCTCGATCAACTTTATGTTTCCAGTGACTTTTTTCCACCAACCTCACTTGGACCTCTATTTTTTCTACCTTTGTGTTTTTATTAGAAAGGTGTGAAAATTGCTATATGAGTCTTAAAGGTAGATAACTGGAAGGTTTCAAATCTTAAAAGGGGTAAATTTGTTGTTATAATTACTGATACTGTTTGTTTTCATTAGTTTCCTAAGGTGTCAGGACAATTTACCCAATGCCAAAATACGCAATGCCATTATGCCCAAGGTACTTTGAAATTTTCGTTCAATAATCCGAAAACCAATTAGCAGTTGCTATTACCCGTATGTTTTAACACACTTAATGATCATGGCCATGCCTCAGTGGCCCGTGGGACTTGATATGAAACTATCACAACCGAACAAGTGATTAAATTATCCGCTTGTTAAATCATACGTGTAAGAGCTATTTTCTGCTAATTAGTATTCGGATTATGGAACGAAAATATCAATGTGAATTGGGTATAATGGCATTGGGTATTTTGACATTGGGTATAATGCCATTGGGTATGATGGCATTGGGTAAATTGTCATGTTACCGTTTCCTAATAATGCATATATGAGTTTCAAAGTAAAGTTCAGTCTATTGCTATAAGCTGTATGCCCATTAATCGGGGGGGGGGGGGCAGAGTTGATCCGTATAATTATTGCACCCTCCAAGATAACTGCCAAATTCATATGTTTCACATCTAACAATCAAAAGAACCTCTGTGATCGGCACTGGGAATTCCGGTAAGCACTCCTCTAGTATTCTACGGAAACAGGGGTTCAGTATGAGCAGACTAGCTGATTCAGTACGCGAGTCGTCTCTTGTGACGTCATCTTTTCACTTAGCTGGACAACTTAAAATGTTACAGCTCGGGAATGGAAAATTGCTCAAAATCTCTACCTTTATAAACATAACCGACTAAAGTCGGAAGAATTGCTCTCGAACGACTAGTGAGAGCTGGAATCTAGTGTTTTTATAAGGAATAATTCCATAAAAAGTCCCCTGTATCCACAATTATCGATTAAGAAAACAGTTTTCAAATTACCACAAATCGATTTTACTTATGGGTTGCAAAAGAATTGGGTTCTATGTTGGTTCTTCGTAATCAATTTTTAATTAAGTTCGACAAATCAATTTTTGACTAGCAAAAGCTGTTTGTTGTTACTGTTGTCCATAAAGAACAGGAATGAGCTCCTGCAAAAGGTTAATTTTAATTGATTTTAATCTCACTGCCATTTTGAAAACCAACTAGTTTTAGCTAGCCCAATTGGGATTCTTGGGCGCACGTTGAACGCACAAAAAGTTCTGAAAGCACGAAAGTCTAGGCATAGCACTTTCCGTCTGGGAGCGTCTGGACATACCGACTTTCGGTCTGGCACCTCAACCTGGGAAGTAAAAGATAAACAATTTAGTTTTATCGGAATTGCGCTTATTAGAACCAGAACCGGGTCCAGGCATGTTACCGTTGCACCAAAGCTCAACTTAGGCCACAACTTTGTTAGTGTTACATGCCATAAGCTGGGTTATTACACTCAATTATAGCAGTCGCATTAGTGACAAACCTGAATAACAGAGTTTGAATTCTCCCCCTCCCCGCCTGTATCGACCTGTGCCCCTTCTGCATTGGGTCTAGGTGACGAAGGCTCCCCGTCCGAAGTGGATTCCTCTCCTTGTTTGCCCTCTCCTGATTGACTGGCATAGTAGTTGGGGTCATCCTGCTGTGACTTGGCATCGAACCACTCCGTCTGCGTATCCGACCATGTCTGCATTCGAACCAGTTTCGGAGTCTTCCCTACAAATGTGCAAATGAGATTGACAAAGTTTGCTCGTAATATTTTTCTGCAAAAAGCAGCCTAACTGTTGATATCAATACTTTTTGACCAATTACACATTTTTTTGGCGATAGCATAAGCTTTGTGGTAGTTTGAGCAATCTCAGTTGTCTGTGTCTCTCACTACTTCTTACTGATTTTTGACACAATCAGTTCTTTCATCAGCTGTAAGACACTTAAAAGTTTGCTGCAATTTGAATCTTACGAAACAACTTTCTTTGACCCTTTATAAGCTTGACCCTTTATGAGTCAGGAAATATCTCTTCTCTGTTTTCCATCGCATCACCGAGCTTCGCATAGATACTTTTTCCAGTTGTCTGAAAACACGAATGTTGCGGTAAACAACTTTGACCCTCATATTCCGAGAGCTTCAAAACTTCAATTCAAGATGACTTCTTCAACAAATGCAACAATAAATTACCACGTGATTTGAACTAAGAAATCATAATTTCATCTGATTTTATCACGAACACTTGTTTCCTTTTGAGCTTGAGTTCTTCTTAGGCATAAAGCATTTCAGTCTTTTAAAGCGTTTAAAGCAAGTCTAATTAACAAAAATAAGTGTTGCGACGCAACATTTAATGGTCCGCCGAATAATAGCTTAAGGATAAAATAGTCGAAGCATTAAGCACCCAAAGCGTTCACTCTCTCAAAAATTTGTTGATAACCTAAAAGGGGGAAAACTTAAAGGCAAATTGAAAAGCGGACCCCCCACTAGATACCATCATTCCCCCACATGTTATTCAAGTTGAATAACTTGTATAACTAGGTTGATTAACCTAACCAAGGGACCCGGTAGAGGATATCTAGTGGGGTAACTGTATACCCAAGATTCTGCATATTTTTTAAAAAACTTCAGGGGAAGTCAATCTCTCTCACTATCTAGTTCTCATCGAGAACACGGTTTTTGTTAGCTTACTTTGCCCCCTGAAGTACTAAGACTAAGTTCTCGCGTAAAAATTGGCCGCACCTTTGCGGGGGGATAGATACAACCCTACATTTACAACTTTCACGATGTTTTGACTTGTTTTTGAGCTTTTAGCCACAAAAGATTTACAACAACAGATAAAGACAAAGAATACAGCCAAAGAATACAACTTAAGAACAGCATCAAGAACAAAGCAAGGACCAGTGAGACAACAGCATATCAGGAACATGCCAGAAAATCTAGAACTTCTTCGAAAGTCGCGTGGGGCTCACAGAGGAGTTGCAACGAAACTCTTCAATGAAGCAGACGGCATAATGAACAAACCGTTCACACTTATCAATGAAGGCGACCTTATCCGACTGCAGCAGATAGTTGAATTATTGAAGAAGAAGCAAGCCTTCCTATCTGAGCAGAACCAAAAGATTCAGTCTCTTTTTGATGATCCTGACAACTTGGACGATGAAATTGTTGAGACAGAGGAGTATGATGACAAGATATGCCAAAACATCGATTATGTTCATCGGTTTGTTCGGCGAAAGACAAGACACTCGTCACAAGAGAGCTCATTTGCAGCCGGAAGCACCACGATTTCGAGGAATATACAGAACATCAATCTACCAAAGCTCGACTTTCCCAGTTTTTCCGGAAACTACTTGGACTGGATCTTTTTTATGTACGCTTCAAGGGAGCAGTAATAGATAACGATCAGTTGACAAACAGTTTGAGATTACAGTACCTGAAGTCAGCGGTGAAGGGAGAAGCTTCGAAGATGTTAACTTCAATCACAGTCACCGACGACAACTTCGATGTTGCAATGGAAATTTTGCAGAACCCATACGACAACAGGAGATTGATACTTCGAGCCCACATCCATGGAATTGTCTCATATCGACCAGTTTCACAGGAAAACACACGGGAATTACGAAAACTTGTCGACACAATGGAGGAGCACAGACATTCTCTTCGGAACATGGGACAACCAGTTGACCATCAGGACCCCTTCTTTGTCTACTTGATTGCAGAAAAACTGCCCACCGAAACACGAAAGTTCTGGGAGCTTTCTTCAAAGAGAAAAGAACTATAGACCTATCAGGAACTAAAGACATTCCTGGACGAACGTGTTCAAGCGTTGGAGTCAGCAGCACCAAGCAACAGATCATCAAATACCGAAAAACGATCTCATACGCAACAAAATCAGGCACAGAGACAACTTCACACTCAAATTACGACAACGAATCAGCAATGCGAATGTTGTGAAGAGGAACACAGAATTTTCAAATGTGGTAAGTTCAAAGATTTAGGTGTCAAGGAGCGAGCCCAGCTGATCAAAGTCAAAGGACTTTGTTTCAATTGTCTACGACCAGGACATCGAGCATAGATTTGCGATGATTATTCGTGCCGCCAATGTGGACAAAAACATCACACGTTGTTGCATCGAGAATATGCGCATCAAGTCAATCAATTGAAAAAATCGTTTGGAAACAGCCGCAAAGCCAACGCAAGGGAACAGGAGAAGGTTACATCTGGAGCCTCAAGCAGTAATGCAGAACAAATAACTATCGATCAGAAGATAACAGCAGCCCTCACCCATGAAGACAAGACACAGGAAATTTTTCTTCAGACAGCAATTGTTCCTGTTAATGTCCAAAGAGAAATAGTATATCTGCGAGCAATTCTAGACTCTGCATCTCAGATTAATCTTGTAACTGAAGCTGCAGTACGAAGACTTCAGCAAAAGAGAAAGAGGAACAATACTCGTGTTTTTGGACGCGGAGGAAATGAAGTCTCAACTAATCGCGGATTTGTTGACCTTTGCCTTCAACCAAAACAGAAAAGCACCAATTATCATTGACGCGTCAGTTTTAACGAAAATGACACACGATTTACCTTCTCGGTACATCAACAAAGACAGTTGGGAGACAGTAAAGGAACTACAGTTGGCTGATCCAGACTTTAACAAGTCCGCCCAAATTGATCTAATCATTGGAGCTGGACACTACGAGGACTTGATGGTTGGGAACAACAGACTTAAAAAACCAAACATCCCCGTTACTTATCGGCTCTCAGTATTCGGTTGGTTAGTGGACGCGAAAACGTGCAAACTTCCAATTGTTCCAGTTTGCAAACCTACTTTGTGTCATCATTTGAAGACAGTTTGCAGCATTTTTGGGAAATTGAGGAAGTGCCTGCAACTAAACATCTGACCGACGAAGAAAGAAGATGTGAAGAACACTTCAAGTCAACCACACGAAGAAGCCCTGAAGGAAGGGTCATCGAAAAACTGCCGTTTAAGAACGAAATTGGAGAACTGGTGGATTCCCAGCAGCAAGCACGACGAAGACTTAGAAGTATCCTTCATAGACATCAAAAACAGCCTGATCTGTACAGAAGATACAACGAGTTCATCAATGAGTTCATTAAACTAGGACACATGGGAGAAGTACCAGCAAAGAAGATGCTACTGCCAATAGAGAAAAGCTATTATCTCAGCCATCACTGTGTGTTCAAAGACTCAAGTACAACTACAGAACATGCGTGTAGTCTTTGATGGTTCAGCAAAGACTACCAGTGGAGTTTCTTTGAACGATAGACTAATGGTGGGACCCAAGATCCGGAAAGATATATTCAGCATCCTGATCCATTTCCGCATGTATCCTGTAGCCCTTTCAGCAGACATTGCAAAAATGTACAGACAAGTGCAACTGGATACCGAAGATAAGGACTATCATCGATTACTTTGGAAGGAACCGAACTCAACAGATATAAAGACATTTAGGATGACACGTGTCACGTACGGAATAGCATCATCAGCGTTCCTTTCTATTCGCCCATTACAAGTTTTAGCGGAAGATGTTGCGGACAAAAACTAGGAATAACGACAGACATGTACGTCGACGACTTGTTGACAGGAGCCCCCGATCTGGAAAGTGCAATGAAACTGCAAGACTCAATCATAGCAGTTCTATCAAAGGCAGGGTTTGAGATTCGCAAGTGGACTTCAAGTAACCCAGAACTTGTTGAAAGACTACCTGAAACTACCGACAAGATGACAATTAAAAGCGACGACTACAGTGTAAAAACTTTAGGCGTCAAGTGGAACCCAAATCCAGACCACTTCAATTTTATAGCAAAACTAGACAAAAAGACAACATCTACAAAACGCGAAATACTGTCGGAAGTTAAACGGCTTTTTGATCCGTTGGGATGGCTTTCACCTACAACAATTCAGTTCAAATCTTTTGTGCAACTGCTTTGGATGGATCGACTTGGATGGGACGAAGCCAGCCTTCAGCAACAGTACAGCCGACTCAGAGTTCAACTGAAGGAATTAGAAACTATTACACTGCCCAGAAAGGTAGTTTCAATCTCGCCAGCATCATCGGACATTGAACTTCATGTCTTCTGTGATGCATCAACTACAGCCTACGCCGCAGTAGTGTATATACGACAATCTTTCGACGGAACAGATCACACAAGGATGTTGACAGCAAAGACCAGAGTTGCACCAATAAGGAGTTTGTGCGTTCCCCGGTTGGGTCTTTGTGCAGCACTTCTTGGAGTGAATTTGGTGGAAGCGGTATCATCATCTTTGAACGATCAACGTTTCCCGTCACCAAAAGTGTACGCTTGGACAGGTTCAACGGTAACACTGGCTTGGCTGCAAGACTTTCCAAGAAAATGGGAGACAATCGTTGCCAACCGTGTTGCAAAAATTCAGAACCTCATTCCATCCAGCAATTGGAGTTTCCTGCCGGCGGAGGAGAATCCTGCTCTTTGCGCATCACGAGGAATCTCAGCCGCAAACCTAGCCAAACATAGCCTTTGGTGGAATGGACCCAGTTGGCTAGAAAAAAGCGAAGATTATTGGCCGAAGTCGGAATCAATTGAGGAACATCACCATGCAGTGAACAACGAAGCGCAAGGAGAAACACTGAAGCAAACAACAATGGTTGTTACTCAGGAGAACAACTCAATAGTGCAGCTAATTCATCGAACATCCTCGTTTGGGAAACTGGTTCGGATTTTTTGTCATGTCATGAAATTCATTCAGAAGGCCAAACAACAAAGTCAGAAAAACATTGCCAGCAGAACAGATCAAACAAAATCCGATACCAAATGCTACTCACAGAAAAGGAACTTATCATCAAAAAATTGTCAACTGAAAAAGTCGGAAGCTGCATTAGCGTCTGAATTTCAGTCACTTCAACTCAGCTCTTCAGATCTTTACCTTGGACGGATTGCCATATACAGCCTGATTCAAAAACTTTACTTGCAAGAGTTTGATGCCATTGTTAGTCAATCATCTTCATCAATAACAGAAGGGAAAGGTAACAACATTTCGGAGAATGTGTATTGTCATAAACCCCTTGGTAAGGTTGAGGTAGGTAAAGTTGGTGAGGTTGAGGTAGGTAAGGCTGCGGTTGGTAAGGTAAAGGTAGGTAAGGTTGGTCAAGGTGAGGTAAGTAAGGTTGGTAAGGTTGAGGTAGGTAAGGCTGGTAGGGTTGAGGTAGGCAAGATTGGTAAGGTTCAGGTAGGTAAGCTTTGTACAGCTCAATTCGGTATTTTAGATAAACCAACAAGATTCAACGATTTGAAGCAACATGTAGGTACAAGTGAAGAAGAATTGATCAACCGTACCACAAAACGAAGAATAAAGCTTTGGCCAAAAAGAGGACGACTTTTCAAACTTTCTCCCTTCTACGACCCAGACAATAAAGTCGTTCGCATGGGCGGATGACTAGCAAATTCGCCATACAACATAGACAAGAAGTTTCCTATCCTTATTCCCAAAGATTCTCCAATCACTGTGCTTCTGATTCGGGAAGCTCATGCAAGGAACTTACATGCAGGCCCACAGTTAAAATTGTTTTATCTTCGACAAACAATTTGGATACCCGGGGGACTATCAGCTGTTAAAAAAATTATTTACAACTGCAAGCCCTGCATTCGCCACGACGCCAGGATTCCTCAGCCTCAAATGGGAGATCTGCCAACAGAACGTGTTGTTTCATCATTTGCTTTCACCCACACAGGTTTGGACTACTGTGGACCTATCAGCACAAAAGACAGCAGCGGAAAATTGCAGAAAACGTATGTTGCCCTTTTTGTATGTTTAAGCACAAAGGCCGTCCATATGGAAACAGTGACAACGTTGACCAAAGAGGCCTGTCTGGACGCCATAAAACGTTTTACAGCACGACGTGGACTGCCCGAAAATATTTATAGTAACAACTCAAGGACTTTCATTAGAACTCGGGGAGAAATTGAAATTCGTAAATTTTTAATGGACAGAGAATTCAACGAACTGGTAGATGCCTTCACTACAGGACATCAGATAAATTGGTTGACAATTTCTCCACGGACGCTGCATTTCGGAGGTCTCTGGGAAGCCGCAATAAAATCCATGTCGAGACATTTTTACAGGACTGTGGGGACAACAAAGATGTCTTTTGAGAATTTCACAACCTTGATCACTCAAATTGAGGCCATCCTCAATTCTCGCCCGCTGATAGCCGCCCCTAGCGATGCCAATGACCCTTGAGCACTAACACCCGCTCACTTTCTCATTGGACGCCAACTAACAGCTTTGCCGGAGCCATCTCAAGAAGACAACAGGACACTAAGCAGACGGTTCAAAAGCATCAACAACATTGTCGGACAATTTTGGAAAAAGTGGTCCTTGGACTACTTGACAACACTTCTACATCGACCAAAATGGCACGATAACAAACAACAGCACGCCGTCAATGACATTGTTATCATCAAGGAAGACAACACGCCTGCAGTGCTATGGCCACTGGCAAGGATTACAAAAACATTCGACGGAAATGACAAGATAGTACGAGTAGTCCAAGTTAAAACTCAAACAGGACTCTACATAAGACCAGTAAGCCGACTTGTACCATTGGAGAAGGAAAAACCAGAGTCTCAGTTACCCAAATGGAAGACAACGGATGACTCAATGGATGAGGATTGACAAGTCAGCAGCACAGCCCATTTCAATACGTCAAGACCGGAAGATAAGCGTTCCCTAGACAATGAGCAATCAATATTCAAGTCAATAACATTAGCAATCAATATTTTGAAGTCTGTCTCGCTTATCTTTAATCATTCACATGCTTGATAGCAATGATGACTATGCTGACCACAATGATGATAATGATGATGACCACGAGGATGATGATGACGACAACGACAAAGACGACGAGGACGACTACAACGACAAAGATGACAACAAGGCAAACAACAATCAAATTTCAGGAAATTATTTCCGCGTCAAAAATTTCCTGTGAATGTCTTGTGTCAAAAGGTCTCAGGTGAATTCAATATTACTTTTCAATTGAACTCGTTCAAGGAGGTCGGGTTATGTTGCGGTAAACAACCTTTTCACCTTCATATTCCGAGAGCTTCAAAACTTCAATTCAAGATGACTTCTTGAACAAATGCAACAATAAATTACTATGTGATTTGAACTAAGAAATCATATTTTCATCTGATTTTATCACGAACACTTGTTTCTTTTGAGCTTGATTTCTTCTTAAGCATAAAGCATTTAAGCCTTTAAAGCGTTTAAAGCAAGTCTAATTAACAAAAATAAGTTTTGCGACGCAACAACGAATTTTAGGCCCAAAGTTAGACATCAACTGAATAATGAAATTCTTCAGTTTTTTGTGGCATCGTTTAACCATAAAAATTCATAACTTATGCTCTTCATAAATATAGTCGTTGGTTCTCCTCACTTGCAATTTAAAGATCATATTTACTCAGGCAGGTTTTGCCTAATTGTGTAATGCAATGGAACGTTTTGCAAGACTCATACAAGGAACTAGTCACCTAATAGTAAACAATTTTTTTAATAAAAATGTTCTTAATTGTATAATGGTTGGCCGAAAAAAAATTAGTTAAATTATCCACGATAAGCCGTAGCAACAAAAGTTCTTACTGTAAAACTATTAGAACACTTCGGACAATCGAGATATTTCTATTAAAACCTTTTAAAGTGGCCTGCAAAGTTATAACTGAGTCAAACGTTGTCCCCTATGTTATTTTTGTCTACTAACGGCTTACCCCTTCAATTATAATATTGTCTGTCATAATTTGTTTCCACTGTCAACTGCTAATTTTCACAATATAGAGAAAAATTTGAGAGACAAAGTCATAAAACATCGGTTACACCTCCAAGATACACGAAGTTACATCTAGAGATGGAAACGTACGGTAATTTTTTTAGATTTCGCTCATCGTTTTCTGATTCGGTACATTATTACCCTCATCTACGCTGTGATATCGGCAATTGCTCTCGAACGAAGTTTGAAGCAATTATTTTAAACACAAAGGTTTTCCTTGCACTTTTACTCTAGAACCTTATTTGATTCTCGATGTTTCCAGAGAACTTAAATGTGGCGCGGAAAAAATTTTGTTTGATATATGGGCCCACAAAAAAAAAACTGTATTTTGGTACAGAAAAGTAAATTGACGCATGAAAAAACGACAATGTAATACTGACTCAACGAAAGACTTTCTGGCTTGTTTTCTACCAACAGGCGTGCCAAAATAAAGAAATTGCAACAAATCTGATTGAATCAGAAGATTAAAACACTAATATTCCATGTTGTCAAATTACCTAAATTTGACGCAGCCTATTTTTACATTGCCTTATTTTGATTATAGATTTTGCCGCGTGTGACCATGCTTTGCGGTCGATGGCCATGACTCAGCAGTCCGTGGGATTTGGTAGGAATCGATCATAACCAAACGTGGGAGCAGTTTTCCCAAAAAAATTATTATTTCCTTAACGCGATATCTGATCATATTGATATTAACATTAATATCCTTTATTAAAACCTGGAGAATTTGTTGAGAAACCAACCAAACGGGAAACAGCTTTAACGTTTTCTCAATTCTGATTTGTCAGCAGTAAAAATTCTCTATTTTGATTCGTGTACCATTTTCACTAGCGTCAATCTTGATGTTGACTCATGAAATGTTTTTTTTGCTTGAATATAATAGTTTATGATAAGATCATGACTCGACTGTTGAAAAAAGCTTGACCATGTTTATCTAGGAAATTACAGTATCTCTACCTGTGAAAAAATGGGTATAGACTTTAAGTATGTTCTTGTAAGATATGATTTTGAGTAATTTGGATCCATATCGTCACCCACCACTTGGTTTTTCAAGCCTTTTCATAGAGTTTGTACCTCAACTAGGGATAGTATGGTGAAACCCTCACAGGATTACCGGCATCATAAAATCAGATGAACATACACAGTCTGTTGGGCAATATTACCGTGAGGAGTGGATGTATCACCCAATGTTGCGTGATCTAGACCCACTTTCGTCTCATCTACTTTGTTGACGGCTTCAATCACTGCGTCAATGTATGCACGACTCACTTCGAAGAACTTGCGAATGTTCCGTTGCTCATCAACTGTAAGTGTATTGTCATACTTGGTGCGATGAATCAGCGCCTAATAAGATTGTTTTTTTATAGAATTAACCGGAGCTAAAGTTTAAAGTAATTTCATTCGAGTAAGGAACTGAATTTGTTTTTGTCACGGTTTCGATTGTTCAGCACGTTTTTAATTTATCTTGCTTTCATCATTGAAGGGCCTGAGTTGTGGCTGTGTGTGCTGGCTACCTTATAGTTACCAAAATCGCAACTTTTTTAAAAAAAACAAACGGCTCAATAATTCGGTCGAAAATTTTTACCAATTGATTGCGAAACATAATAATATTTGTATTAAGTATTTTAAGTATATAAAAAAAATTTGGTTGTGAGGACAGCCAGCAAATAGCGTTCAAAGGAGTGAGTCATCCGTATCGTCAAAAAAATTATAGAAATCAGTAATCGACCAAAGTACAATTTAGAAAGGCTTGCGAAAGCAAAACGGCAAAACAAATAGCAGGAAGAAAACTTGTTTAGTTCTCCACAGATTGTCACTTCAATAAAACCTCACTTTATTTCAAGTGTCTGGTTTTTTACCTCATAGTCAGCAATTAACTGTATGTCCTCAAACTAGAAAAAACTAGATTAAAGTTTTTGACAAAAAAACGGCGAGCTGAAACCTTATGCAGCAGACGAAAACACAGAGTTTGTTTTCTACATCATTCTGCATCAATCACAGACTGAGAAGACTCTTCTATTCTCTTTTAAATCGAGCATGCACAATTTACTTTACTTGGTCTATTAGCAATATGTGTATCAGACAGACTCCGGTGTTGTATATTATTACCACCGTCAAAATTGAATCCTATCTTTAGTGTTTTCCAGAGTCGGTTAATCAGAGAGAATCAGGTAAGTCTACTTATCGCAGAGAAAAAAGAATTCCTAGCTCTATGCCTCTAAAGGCTTTCAAAGGAACCCAACTACGGTCTGCCTTAAGTGATCGGAACTCACACAAAAAGAATTAAATTTACATTTAAAAGTTTTATAGAAGTTAAGTAGCGCTCAGCAGCTAAGAGGGATACCAAACAGGAAGCACGAAGATAAGAACGATAGGAACAAACAGTACTGAAAAAACATGATTTGCAATCTCCTTTTAGCACCAACAGAGACGCACAGACTACAATAATTAACCCATACTTGGCCAAATCTTCACTATGCGACAGTGAGGGACAGCTGGCAACTAAACAGGATAAGACATCACTGGCTAGATTAACCTGTCGCTGGCACCATTGCTGGCTCTAAAACCATAAAGATTTGGACAACACACTGACGACACTAGTCTCCTACTTCACTTGACAGGGACAACACATTCAACATTTTTTCAGCTACAACCTACACCTTTGACAAACTTTTAATTCCAGATGGATACAGCACAGAAAAAAAACAAAATGGATATACTCCAACAATTTCCACAAATCGGAGAATTGGAAGTTTCTATTCTTTTTTAAAAAGAGCATGTACACTTTGCTTTAATCAGGCTACTATCTAGATACACTATGTGTATACGGTTGACTCTGGTCTTGTATATTATTCCCACCATTATAAATTAGTTTAAGATCAGTGTTTTCCAGAGTAAGTTAGACAGAGAAAATTAGGTAAGAAAACTTGGCTCCCAGAAATCATAAGTTCTATCTCTATACCGCATAAGGCTGTAAAAGGAGTTTAACTAGGGTAGGCCTGAGTTAACTACCAATACATGCTCTCTTAGATTTCTAACTGACTTAAATATTGAAATAATATCGTTACCGGCTATCTTATCGTTACCAAAATCAAAAATATTGTAAAAGACAAACGGCTCAATAATTTGGTCGAAAATTTTTACTAACTGATTGCGAATCATAATAATGTTTGTAGTAAGTATTTGAAGTATTTGAAAAAATTTGGTTATGAGGACAGCCAGCAAATAGCCTTCAAACATCTGAGACAACCGTATCGGCAAAAAATTAATGAAATCATTTTTTGACCAAAGTACAACTTAGAAAGGCTGGCGAAAGCAAAACGGCAAACCAAATAGCAGGAAGAAAACTTGTTTTCTTCTACATAGATTGTAACTTCAATAAAACTTATTGTTTTGAAGTGCATTGTTTTGTACTGTAAAATTTTGCAGGAATTAAGTAGTTCTCAGCAGCTAAGAGGGATAGCAAGCAGGAGGTAAGAAGATAAATCCGATCGGAACAAACATTACTGAAAAAGAAATGACTTGAAATCTCAGTGTTTTCCAGTGTCCGTTAGGCAGAGAGAATTAATGTAAGTGTACTTCGCGCCCAGAATTAAAATCTCTAACTCTATACCCCTTAAGGCTGCAAAAGGGGCCCAACTAGGGTCAGCCTTAGATAACTACCATTGTACGCTCTGAAATGTTTTTTAGTTCTAACTGAGTTTAAAGCTGAAAGACTAATCACAATCAATTTCAAGATGAACTAATGACAAAGATTTTATGAAATATTCGTTCGCACAAAATGTTCTGATTTCGTGTATCCACAATTTTATTTAATAATCAAGAGGGGGAAAAATATTTAGAAATGCCCATAGCTCAAATTTTTAGGTTATTGAGTTTTAAAAAAATGGCAAGTTTAATCGGTTAATGAAATCAATTGGTTAATAAGTTAAAATCCTCACTTGTTTAATTCGAAGCCACCAAATCAATTAATTAATGCCGCATTAGATAGTTGATGTTTTTGTTCGTTAACACGACTGCAAGCCAAGACAAACAACAAAACCTTGATAACATTAATTACAGTCAAACTCATGATCTATTATTTCAAAATCAGCGACAAATTCATGAAAGCATCATAATAAATAAATTGAACAATTCCACTTCTTTCCAGTTCCTATCAAAGATGATGCGACTTTCCCTATTAAGACCCGAAAACAAGTCAACAAATTTTAGATTGAAAAAAGGCAAAGTTTTAGCAATCAGCTTTCATCTGAAATTACTAGATAGGTTCCTAGGTAACTCCATCGGAGTTATATGACCGGTTATAGTGAGTCAATGAACTAAATAATGCCATCATGCAGAGAAGATGAAACCTGCAATGCCAAATTTAGGAGACAAAATATACAAAAAACTCAATAAATAAAAAAAAAGTTAATTACGACCAAAAAACAAGATGTATCTTAAAGAAACACTTAATAACATCATCAAAATGGCATCAGGTAAAAGCAGATGACAGTATAAATCAGACAAAAAACTAGATTAAAATGTAAGTAACAACAGAAAAAACTAGTTTATACATCTCTAGAAAATATATGAGGCCGGTCATTAATGAGACTATGTAACAAATGGACAGAAAAAAACGCGAAATTTGAAATTAGGTTTCCCTTTTTGAAAACAAATGATTTTGACAGAAATAAGCCATTTTTTTAGCTCAAAACACTTGATAGGTACTCTTACACTGTCATTGATGCCAATGAGACTTTCCATTATCCAGAATGTGTCTTAGGTCTACAAAAAAACCGACAGAAACATTCATCAATTAAAAAAAACAGAATTTTTTTCAGAGCAAAATTCATATAAACGCTGTCAAAGCAGTTAAAACTTTAAGGTTTTCTTTGAAACCATTATGTCTTTAGCAACTATCATCCTCAAATCCAATTGGTTTCATTTCATTGATCTTGTAATAGCCTTCTAACATCTGAGACAACCGTATCGACAAAAAATTAATGAGATCATTTTTTGACCAAAGTACAACTTAGAAAGGCTGGCGAAAGCAAAACGGCAAACCAAATAGCAGGAAGAAAACTTGTTTACTTCTACATAGATTGTAACTTCAATAAAACTTATTTTTTTGAAGTGCATTGTTTTGTACTGTAAAATTTTGCGGGAATTAAGTAGCTCTCAGCAGCTAAGAGGGATAGCAAGCAGGAGGTAAGAAGATAAACCCCATCGGAACAAACATTACTGAAAAAGAAATGACTTGAAATCTCAGTGTTTTCCAGTGTCCGTTATGCAGAGGGAATTAATGTAAGTGTACTTTGCGCCCAGAATTAAAATCTCTAACTCTATACCCCTTAAGGCTGCAAAAGGGGCCGGCCCAATTAGGATCGGCCTTAGTTAACCACCAATGTACGCTCTGAAGTGTTTTTTAGTTCTAACTGAGTTAAAAGCTGAAAGACTAATAACAATCAATTTCAAGATGAACTAAGGACAAAGATTGTATGAAATGTTCGCTCGCACATAATTTTCCGACTTCGCGTATCCACAATTTTACTTATGAATCAAGAGAGGGAAAAATTTTTAGAAATGCCCATACCTCAAATTTTTTTGGTTATTGAGTTTAAAAAAATGGCAAGTTTAATCGGTTAATGAAATCAATTGGTTAATAATTTAAAATCCTCAATTGTTTAAGTCGAAGCCACCAAATCAATTAATTAATGCCGCATTAGATAGTTGATGTTTTTGGTCGTTAACACGACTGCAAGCCAAGACAAACAACAAAACCATGCTAACATTAATTACAGTCAAATTCATGATCTATTATTTCAAAATCAGTAACAAATTCATGAAAGCATCAAATAATAAATAAATTGAACAATTCCACTTCTTTCCAGTTCCTATCAAAGATGATGCAACTTTTCCCTATTAAGACCCGAAAACAAGTCGACAAATTTTAGAATGAAAAAAGGCAAAGTCTTAGCTATCAGCTTTCATCTGAAATTACTATATAGGTTCCTATGTAACTCCATCGGAGTTATATGACCGGTTATAGTGAGTCAATGAACTAAATAATGCCAACATGCAGAGAAGATGAAACCTGCATGCCAAATCTAGGAGACAAAATAAACAAAAAACTCAATAAACAAAAACAAACGTTAATTACGACCGAAAACAAGATGTATTTTAAAGAAACACTTAATAACATTATCAAAATGGCATCAGATAAAAGCAGACGACAGTATAAATCAGACAAAAAGACAAAAGACTAGATTAAAATGTAAGTAACAACAGAAAAAACTAGTTTATACATCTCTAGAAAATATATGAGGCCGGTCATTAATGAGACTATGTAACAAATGGACAGAAAAAAATGCGAAATTTGAAATTAGGTTACCCTTTTTGAAAACAATTGATTTTGACAGAAATAAACCATTTTTTAACTTAAAACACTTGATAGGTACTCTTATACTGTCATTGAAGCCATTGAGACTTTCCATTATCCAGAATATGTCTTAGGTCTACAAAAAAAAACCGAGAGAAACATTCATCAATTAAAAAAAACAAGAATTTTTTTCAGGGCAAAATTCATATAAACGCTGTCAAAGCAGTTAAAACTTTAAGGTTTTCTTTGAAACCATTATATCTTTAGCAACTATCATCCTCAAAACCAATTGGTTTCATTTCATTGATCTTGTAATAGGACAAGAAAAAAAACCAGAAATCACTTTTTAAAAAACTCGCAACATCAAAACAAAAAAAAACAGAATTCAAAATAACCAAATATTAAAACGCTCTTTTGGTTTGAAAAATGATGCCACTTGTGTTCTTTAAGACCAAGCCACAAAATGACAGAAATTTTTTTTTTTCTAAATGGCAAAAATCAAAAAAAAATCTTTTCGAAAGTAAAAATTTTTTAACAGCCAAAAACCATATATTGTAATCTAAACAGATTTATTTTTAAATCCAGAGGAAGCTGGTAGTGCATATCAATAGGGGAAACAGAAAGAGACACATCTTCCATTGTGAGAATCAAAAACATTAACAACTCAATATTTAAACCTGGACGTAGACAACTCAATATTTAAACCCCCCAATGAAGTTATCGTCCAATGTTGTAATTACAGTGGACATTTTGGACACGTTTATAGTTTCTCTGTTAGTATTTACAACAATTTCTCTAACAGCAGAAAAGTATGTGAATCAAACCTTTCTTTGTTGAAAACCGCCAAATTTTTGTAATACATTCTCTAGAAGACTAAAAAAGAACAATATATCCTACAACTGAGCCAAATAACGACAAATAACAATGATTTATTGAAATGTCCGATGAGCTTCAAAGAGTTAGGTCTTTTTCTTACTATCAAGTACATAGGGTAACCTACTCAGGCCTTTTTAGTTTTCAAGATTTTGATAGTTTGGTAACGTAATGTCTTTGATCGTTTGTTATATTTTTTTCGAGAGAAACTCCAGAAAAATAACAGTTGGTCTGAGAAAGAAGATCCCAAATCCAGACCCTGCTGCTCTCACCAGACTTCTGTCACTTCCTGGCCAGACTAACGCGTGTTCATCCACAGATTCATTAGACATTTGTGAGTTCAGATACAGATTTTCGATTCTCGGCATAATTATTTTGTGCGCTTTGAATAAAAAAATGTATTTTAATTTTCATACAGCTGACCACGCAGGAAAATTTTGGTGCTTAACTATGTGCTCTGAAGATTTTTTTATTGCGCTCCAAATTCATGGCCTGCGTTCATAATCAGATTTTCTTGCGTTTTCTAGACCTTTGAGCGTTCAAATCCAAACTGTCAGGTTCATATCAAGATATTGTGCGCTCCTAATACTTTTGTGCAATAATGTCTAGATTTCCGTCCTATCCAGACTTCCGTTTCTCTTAGCAATTATTCCGACAAAAAGCGCTAAGAACTTGGAAAAAAAAATTGTTAATTAGTGTACGAACTTTTGAGCGCATTTTGATATTTCGGGCTTCAAAATTCTACGCTGTTCGTTTCAAAACTTTGAGGGTTACTTTCCAGATTTTATGAGTTTTCGAGACTTTCGTGCGGTGATGTGCAGACTTTTGCACGCTCAAGATCAAATCAACTTCATTAAATACTCATATTTTTTTTAAATTTATGATTAATGTACTTTATCCATTTCTCGATTACATAATCAAACCTGTTAGTTGGTTAATTGCACTGAGCTAAATGTGGCTTGAACTCAAAAAAGAATCTTAAATTGTTTGAAAATGCTATATTCTGGCCCTATATAGTTTAAAATTGATTCTCAATCTCAAGAGGTAAAAATTTCAACACAAGTTAAATAATGAGTTCAAGTGATCTTTCGATTGATATTATGCCGGTTATTTCATCCCAAGTGATTTTTGGATTTTGGCTTTGAAAACAACAATTTGAGTGATCATAGTCTCCTCTAATGCATACTAATGTTTTTAACCATAGCTAAATAACTGCTAATGCTTGGATGACCAGATTTAATTTCATGCGTCTATTTTTTTCTAATGTTTCGTTCTTAATTCACTTTGTGCACTGGAAAGGTCATTATTTGTTTTTTTCCAGACTTAAGGAGTTCCAGCACAGATGTCTTAGATATTGAAAGGTTGTTTCGGAGAAAAGACTGAGCAGAAGCATTCTTTCAACTTTGTTTTTCCATGGAGTTGGTACTTTTGTTAACAAGAACTTGGAAGGTCTGAAATTTTTGCTGAGGCGTTTTGAAATGCTTGAAGTTCCTGTTGGTACAGAGATTTCGTGAAATCTTCCAGATACACAGACCTATGAGTTTTATCAATTTCTTTAATCAGTGCTCGCAATTCCCACATTTTTGGCAAACATTACCCTTGTCGAGGTGTTCAGACCAACTATATCTCTTATCAGACCATCTTCCAGCGCACACCTGCGCACGGTGCACTCAAATTACTTGGTCTTGTAATTCTTTGAATGCATTTTAGATCCTGTTTGGTTGAAATGTTCTTTTGGTCACAATGATAACTTCAAGACGAGAACTAGAGGAAAAAAGGTACTATCATGACATTAAAATTATACTTCATTGTTCAACCTATAACTTCGCATAATTTTTTTAAATAAAAAGCTCTGTTTAATGTATGATTTTGACAATAATATCATTATAAGGGCGAAAAATATCATTTATGCAGATAGTAAAATTAAACCGAGGAAAGAGAAATACCACGCGGATTTTTGTTGCCTACTCTGCAATCTACACTGATCGGAGTAGTCTCTGTTTCTCTGATTATCTCTGTTTCAGTGAAGTTATTCAATCAATAGTAGTCCTAGAGCATCTCTTTTAGAAACTGATATAGATAGTGGAACAAACCTTCCGTTTTGCCATAACTGACTGTAAATGTTTCTCAACCTCTTGCCTCGATTGTAGGAACACACTCTTGGCACCCTGGTTGTCCAGGACAGCTCAAACAAAAAAAACAAATAGGCCTTTTTTGATTGAAGACATGGAAACAAACAATTTCAGGTGATAACACATCAAAGATTTTTTGTATTGAAATATTCATTTTCAGCTGAAATTTTTGCTGAAAAATCTGCAAGTCTAATGAAGACCTGAAGATAGTTGCTGGCTATCCGTTGTTGCCACAAAATTACACAAGAGTTATCGCAGAGTGCCAGTAACCATATAGCACAGAGTTAGCTAGAATTTAGGATTTATAAAACCGAATGAATTCTTTTCAAACACGTTCTTGTGAGTTTTTGATCAGCGGGCTACAGACCCAGTCGGATCGTGCCCAAAGTTGCCAGAATCCTCAGACCATGGCTCTCACAGACTCTGTGATCATACCAAGCAAACGCACACATTATCACCCATCATCCCCAGCTGCGAAGAAAATGACGCTAAACTGTCCTTGGGAGGTTCGATTGTGATTATATCTTATTCGCAATAACCTATTTCCTAGAGTCGCAATAACGTACCCCACTCTCTCTCTCTCTCTGACCTGGTTGAAGAACGACTCTAACCTATTGACTTTCGTTGGTGAGCGACGGCGGAGTGCATTTCCACCACTGAACGGATTTTGTCCACCCATTCCGCTCTTGACACCAAACTCTCTGCTTTGAACCGACAAGTTTTGCCATGTTTAGAGTCTGCTACTGAGAACTGCGTATTGGTTCCTGTCATATCCAAGAATCTGTTTCACATAACCGAGAAAATATTCCTAAGACCCAATCCCGTTAAACACATCAAGGAATCATAATGACGAAGATCCGCTAATAGTTCCATGCAGATCACTTTCAAATTTCTGTTTTTTTTTCTCTTTTGTGTGCTTTGTTACCATTTCTCTGGTATTAAGTGACACAGCGCATGTATATATGTATGTTTATATATATGTAGGGTCGAAACATCTTGATTTGAAAAATTTAAGCAACCCACTCGCAGAAGATTTTTCATATTGAAACAGATTTGAGCTTTCCTGCCACAATGTCCACGACAGAGGTCAAAAGGTGGAAGCAGTTCTGCCGTCTTCCATGTAACCGATGACTCTCTGATTTGTAGACACTGAGTAGTGCTACGTCTTTGTTCAAGGCACAGAATTTAGTTTTCCATCCTACGCACATTGAAACTTTCTGTTTCTTGTTCAGACTCAAATTCAACTGACCACAATGGTAACCAGAAGTAACAAGTTGACAGTTAAATTTTCAGCTGTATTTACAACCGATGAAAAGCCCCTACGGGAATCCAAGAGTATATCAGTAATTGGTCAATTAGATCTTAGTATTGATATCTAATCTGCAAGTTTTGTTTAGCATATTTTATTTCACTTTGTTGATTAACAATTGCTATATTGAACGAAGAATAGATTAGCAGGCCTGAAAACTTATATAAATCAGGATAAAATCAGCAGGGGGTTTATTATTTTTACTCTTGCCTTTAATGATACAGACTTGGAGTTGAGTCCAGGACCAACAAATCAGTTTTATTACCGATCTTTAACTCCTCTGAAATTCGCGGAAAATTTTGGCTCGGGATTTTCGAGAACTCTAGAGTAACATAACAAAAACTAGTCAAAACAAGAAGGCTCGGTAAAGTGCGATTGCACATGAGGTTCCGACCCCACTGATCCACAATTTTGGCATAATTGTTTACCAAATGAGGAACAGATAGAAGGCCCCAAGAATTCAAGTATTTTTCGAAAAAAATAGTGTATGAACGAAAAGATAGTCTTCAAAGCAAATAACAAAGACGATTAAAAAATGATGCACTAGATTGATGAGATATGCCAATATTAAGAAAACGAGTTAAGAAGAACAGCAAAATCAAACAACAGAGATTAATCAAAAACTTCTGGTCCGTTTTAAAAAACAAAACTTAATAACAAAGTCAACATAGCGTCAGATAACCTTGAAGAAACTAAAAAAACAACATGCAATTCACCAGAAAACAAATGGGACCTGTCCATAATAAGGCTTGGTAACAATAAGACAAAAAAGAATAAAAACAGTGAAGTTAAGGATTCGCTTTTTATAGAAAAAATATTTAAATTCAAAGTAATGAAAACCATTAGAAATCAACAAAGATATCCCATAGGTTTACGATTACAAATGTTTCTATAGAAGGGCATTAAGACCTGTCCTTACTTAATTTTTTATTCGGTTAAAAAGAACAACAAAAAGACAACAAACAAAAATTCAATTAAAACTTGCCAGAAAACGCTGTTGAAGACGTATAACTATGTTTTGCCCCTCAAAATATGTTTGCTTGCGCCTCCTTCAATGAAACCGGATAATGCAGTCTGTGACCCCTCATTAATGAGACTAGTAATTAATTAGACAAAAAAGAAAAAAGGGCAAAATAAGTTTGACTTTTGTTTTTTTTTCGAAACAAAATTAATTCCAAAGTCATGAAAACCATTAAATACAAAATGGAATAATTAAGTCGCTTGATTTATACATCCAAAAGATGCCCTTGAGACTTGCATTTATCCGAAAGATGCCTTAATTTTTCAAAAAAAAACGTCAAGTAAGACAAAAAGCAAAAAATTAATTTAATTTTTTTGTAAAGACCGTAAAGTCGTAACGAATTCTTTAAAAACATTGGATTTTCTGACTAGATTTATTATTTTGTAGCTACTTAGCCAATTGGGCATATCACTCCTGGGTTTTGATTTGAAATGTTCTGATTTTTAATTAATATAAAAATATCAATATTTTAAGAAAACAAGACCGACTGACTACAATCCGAATTCTTTTAGGATTGTAACAGTCCAAGAATTGTCCAAAACTAGCCCTGCTAATGCTGATAGTCCATTAGAAACTCTTAATTTTTCGAATGTTGTAGATCTAGACAATTTGTTAATAACAAGATCGAAAATAACTTCTGCGTTTTTGATAATCAACGAGTACGGTTAGTAAAAAACGGCAACGTTTTAATTACAGAGCACTCTGAATGGAAGTTGAAGTAAGAATACCCCTCTTGAGCCAGCAAAGATTGTATGTCAACGAATGCACAAAAAAGATCCTTGAGACCAAAATTCCACGACCAAAAGTCCAATCCAAACCACTCTCTGCCCCCATCCTCCAGAGAAATATTCAACATAAACCACCAGAAAAAAAACGAAAATACCAAAAACAAATGCAAACCAAAGTGAAAACTTAGTTTAAAAGTTGGCGTAAACTACCCCCTGAGAAATCGCAATTAGCAATTCACTGCTAATTGAACACATTAAAAAGCAAGCAAAGATGTTACATGCCCATTTATCTTGGGGGCTGCAATCAGAAACACCAAAAAAACGACATTACCTAAAAAACAGAGTTTGAAATAAATGATACCATGATAGAGTTAATATTAAAGCAGAAATTCGATATAGAAAAAGTCGAAATCTATTTTAATTAACGTTTGTGTCCCCATTTCGTTGTGTTGTTTTTACTTATCGCTTCAATAAGAAGAAAAAAAGCTTGTGCGGTGGTGTACAAGTTATAAAAGTCCACTAAATTTTAATCTGGGGGGAGAATAGATCCGAAAGATCATTGAAAGATATTTGCAATATGTTAGCATGCAAAGGCCAATTTTTTAATTAGTTCAATTCTTATCAAGTGATCAAAACTATGTCCAAATGGTACACAACTACCCTAGTCGAGACCTGGAATTTATGAAAAGACCAATTAACTCCAGGTGCGGAGTTAAATAATAAATTAAATTACACGGTCAAGAACCCTAGTTAAATTCGAGGCTAATTCTTTCCATACGTCCAGCCAAATTCTATTCATATACAAAAATGAGGCAAACTAAAAAGTTCCGACAGCATCTGGTTTCGATCTCGTGACCTTCTCCAATCTTACCCAATGCTCAACCAATTGCGCTACATGTCCTTAAATTTGCAGGAAATTGAAAACAATTCATTATAACGGTCGTGAGCGTAATTGCAGGACATGTTTTATTGTCCAGCCAATTTCCAGAACACCTTTAATGTCCAGCCAAATTCCAGGAAGTATGTTTTAGTCCCAGCCAAATTCTAGGACGGTTGTTTTAGTTCCAGCCAAAGTCCAGGACATCACATTAGGTACAGACAAATTCTTTTCATAATCAATATCTGTCGAGTACCGTCTTTTCATACGTTAAATCTGTTGAAGACGGTCTTTTAATATTTCCAGGTCCCTACTAGGGTACCGTAGCCAAAGATATTCAAGAGCACCAAAAACGGTATCTTTTCCCGCCCGCACACATACACGCACACACGAATTCGCAGCCCTCATTTTTGTGTAAAAGAAGTAATTAGTTGGCGCAGGCTATATATTGTTACATGATCAATTGGGTGCTAAAAACTGGTGGTATATTTACTTTTATTAGGTGGCCATTCCATGAAGATACATGACCATTAAGCTTTCCGTTTTCTCTGACCTTCTTCCTAGATGGCTCCACCAAACATTTTTGGTGGCTTACACCAAAATGAAGGGGGGGAATTATATTACAAGTTTTTGGTTTCAATTGAATCCCTCCTTGGCCTTGTTGAAATTCGCTTTTTTTAAAAAAATTTTTGCTCCATGCAACTAAAAATTAACAAAAACCTAACGTTCTTTTTCCAAGAAATCGTAGCTTCTTTGATTATCTTTACATAGGAAACTCTGATTGCGAGTTTGGTTTGATTTGAACAACTCCTTTGTACAACTACCCAGGTCGAGGTTTGGCAGTGAATTTTTGTATGAAATGCGGTGAATTGCGGTGAAAAAAAATTCCACTGCGTATTTCTTACATATTTTCTTGCGGTGAATGCGGTGAATTGCGGTGAACTATTTGTCCTCATCGCGTTCTCGGTATTCATACAAAAAAGAAAATTACACACACCGGTTCGAACCTCAAACCTCCTGCATGTTTTCAACTGCTTATTACACTGCACCAACTGTCACTTATTGCTATGATATTTTGTGAATTTAAATCTTATTCAATAAACGTTGGAAAACATATGCGCTGAATTTCTGTAAAGAAATGAGCTGAATTTCGTGGTGAATATTTGTATGAAAAGCTGTGAAATGAGGTGAATTTTTTTTTTCATTGCATTCCCCGCATTCATCGCATTTCATACATTAGTTTGCAACTAAAGTTGATGCGGTGAATTTTTGCTAATAAATGCGGCGGAATTCGCAGTGATTTTTGAAACAAATGCAGTAAAATTCAGTGAATTTTTTTTCCACCGCTCTCACTGCAATCACCGCATTTCTTACAAAAATTCACCCAAAAAAACCTCGATCCTGTTCAAAACAGATTTTGATCTGTTTGGTCAACTGGGACCTTTTAAGCCAAACATACCGACGGTTTCTTACATGTTTAAACAAACAAACCAAACAAACCGACATTTTCTTCCGTGGAAAACCAAAATTTCATCAGTCATTTTTTTCGGTCGTCTGGACTAGGGTATGTTTATAGGATATATCTAATATTTAAGATCCTAAATATTTTGAATAAACTCCAGATGGAGTGGTGTAACGGCTCCTCTCTGTCAAACACAAGGGAAACTTTACACCGCCCAGTTAGTTTTAGTGGTTTCAAGTCTGTCCGGATATCGTGTTTTTGCAGTAAAAATTTGTAAACAGTATTATCCGCAATACAGTAGAACACCGTTGCGTTACTTGATATGCAAAAAATTTCAAGTAACTAATTCTTCAGTTTTTCTGAAAAACAAATTGCTTCGCCTTAATTAGGCAAAAATCCAACATTTCAAATAAACAATTACTCTAAAAATAGAGTTCTTTCGCCGATATGTCTTTAATCAGAAATACCGGTGAGACAAGGGTTTATGAACGTTAGATAGGCCTACTGTCTTGTATAAAAAACAACGCTTGATGAACTTCGTTGTTGCGGTTTTCTATTTGCTATATCCAATCTTAATGTATGGGCAGAATTTCTGTGTTGAATAACTCCGTAAGTAAATAAAATTTCAAACTTGAGCAAAATTGGCAGTGCACGACACTGTCATACTGAGAATGAACTGCATTGGGTAAATGATCTTTGAGAAATAACACAACAAATTTTTGCTCAGATTTGAATATTCTGATTTTTTTTATGGAAAAACTTTAGTTATTCATTGGCTTCAATAACCACCAATATTGGAAAAAAAAGCTAGGCTTAAGCCAACAAGAGCTTCTGATTATGCATTTGCTTTACTCAAAGTTTCCCTTACTTAGGAATTTTGCTGCACTGGAGGAAAGATTGAGAATATCAAAGTTCATTTTTTCACAAATCAAAGTTAAGTTGAGACTGTACAATCACTAAGATGTTCCACATAAACAAGACAGCATTACAAGTAATTTACTGCTCAAGATTTGTGCTTTAATTTGCACTGTATGTTTGCTTCATAAGACAAATTAACGAGATTCAACTAATTTTTGCTAGTTTTTCATGCAAATTTATTGTTGCTGGTGACAAAGTTTAACTTAAAACCTTGTCACAATTGGTTTTCTAAGCAAAAGCACATTCAAAATTGCTTTTCTGATTGGATAGAGATAACTGTGTCAAAGATTTGTCCAATACACTGACTGCGTGTTTAGGGATACCTTTTATGGTGCCCCGCAGTCTCTTGAAACTCATGAATTTTTAAAATTTAATTGAAACT
Source organism: Convolutriloba macropyga (assembly GCF_964194025.1). Taxonomy (NCBI): domain Eukaryota; kingdom Metazoa; phylum Xenacoelomorpha; order Acoela; family Convolutidae; genus Convolutriloba; species Convolutriloba macropyga. The sequence continues at coordinate 28,245 of NW_027451957.1, forward strand.
GGCTGACCAATTTCGTTATCTAGTACTCCGTTCGGTCTCAAATGTTTGTGATTGTGAACAAGTGTCTATGAGGCAATAATAAAGGAGTTCGGGTTCCACTTCAAGCATGACAATTACACACCAAAATTTGTTACTAAATATAAAGTTTGACCAAAAGTAAACACATCAATATGGCTGCCGTAGAATATAGCTTTAAACTGTGCTTGTTATGTTATTGTAACATCACTGGTTGATTCGAACTTGAAATTATTTTTTAGCGTGGAGCGTAGCCTCAAAATTGCTGGCTCTGTTTTCGATCGCGAAAACATGTCTTCTTGGTATTACAGGGGCGAGCTTCTCTACTGGTCTCTTGTAAAGTCCGTCGTTCGTTCGTACTATCGCTAATCGAATCACATCGTCTGATCAATCGATGCTCACCTTTAATATCCTGGCTTATCGCTGTCTGCGATCAACCAAACAAGATGGCCTTCTTTATGTTATTCGCTAGTTGTAGATTGCCGTTTTTGCCGATTGTTCAACATTGGCAAATTTTCTTTGCCAAATCGGTGCCAAATGAGATTTGCATAGGCTTGAGTTTGCTCAACAAGTTCCTCAAGAGTTTGCTAAAGATGATAAACAAGTTCTTCTGCGCGTTGTAGATAGGGTAAGCACACGTTCTTGTTGCCAAGCAAGAAGTGATTAAGAGTCAATGCCTCCAATTCATTAACGTCTGAACTGACTGGAATCAACTGTTTGGTGTTCAATATCTGCTCTACAAAATACATCTTAGCTGGAAGAACGTCCTCGGGGACTGACCTGTTCCCCAAATTTGTGTAAATTGATTTCTTGCAACTTCTCGCCAACTGTTCACATACTCCACTAAAGAGAGGTGCTGCGAGTGGGTTGAACTTCCATATGATTCTGGTTGAATTAGATGTTCTTCAATTCCTCTTTTGTTTCATGCCGCAGCGTACTCTGCAAGCTCTCGTTCAGCTTCAACAAAGTCTGCCCGTTCTATCTGATGATTGTACTTGGTTTGCCTGTTCGTGCAATTAATCGCATAGCTGCATTGAGACGACTATCTGTCTCAAGATTGGGTACGTTCTCTATATGCACCGCTCTCATATTTAGATATTTGAATAGACAACACTATCGTTTTTTTTTGTTTCTTCGCCCAAACTTCAACATGAAAAGGCCAAAGTAGTCGAAATCAATATTTGTAAAGACAGTTTAAGCATATAACCGCTCTTCGGGTAGATCGACCTTTACCGGTGTTATCATTAGTGCTCTGCGTTTTCTTGAATCTTGATTCTTGTTCTTGATTGATCCCAAGGCCTTTCGTATGCCTAGAATCCACATCTTCTGCTAAACAAGGCTTCGCACATCCTCAGTGCCCTCGTGTTGATTGTCCTCGTGCCCTTTTTTTAAGAATAATTAAACTGCGTGATGTTTCCAATGTAGCAATATTGGATGCTTTGCGTTGAAGTCCAATTGAAATTTAACTATTCTTCTTTTGGCACGAATAAGTCCTTCCATATATGGGAATGGTGCAAATTGTGGAAACTTAGTGCATTTTGGAATTTCTTGATCTTACTGCAGTAACTTGAAGATGATTGCTTCTGCCTTTTCTCTTTCTTCAACGATGAATTCATGTTTAGCTGGTTTTTGTCTTTGCTCACAGCCCTCTGAACGTATACCACCGTATTCACTAGCCTGTTAAAGTTACTACATGGTTCCCACTGAATAGCAGCTTTCTTTTCCTCAACCGATTAGGGTATATTCTCTTCAACTGAGGCAAAGATTAGTTTGATTAGGCTACTCAGTTTCTGGTTATTTCAACCGGGTCGGCCAACTGAGCCCCCCACTTCTTTTGAAATCCTCAATGTTCGTTAGTCTCGTGCCGATGTTCGCTGGGTTGCTGATACCGGTCACATGTTTTCACATTGTAACATCAGTTGTATCCAATATCTCAACAACTCGATTGGCCGCTATCGAATTTTGCTTACGATGGGAACCGTGTATCCACTGCAAAACTGTACAAAAAAGAACTGTACAAAACTGTACTTGATTCTGAACAAAAAAATAAATTTTGTATTTTCTTTTGGTTTTCTTTGACTATCTGTTTATTCAACCTCACTGCCATGACTGCTGCTTACCTTTCCAGTCGTGGTATTGAAACATGCCTCATCGGTGCCACTTTGCACTTTCCAATGACAAATGATAAGTCAACTGAGTGTTGCTTCGGTTGTGAACGTAGATATGTCACTGCACACATCGTGTCTTCACATGTGTCAGCAAACACACGAAGTTCGATTTTATCCTTGCTGTATTAAAGTACCTTCAATCGATGCTCATTTCCACTGCAATTGAAAGTTGTTGTTTCCATCTCAGTAATTCCTGGTTCTTCACCAGGCTACAATTCTTTGTCCCAATTTCGTCCATTCTTAGTTCAGATGCCTTTCAGATGTCGTATCAAGAGATCGCTGAACGGAGAAAACAGTCCGATCTGATCGAATACTAAAAATACCAGTGACAGAGTTTTCCTCTGATTTATAGGTGCTTCAACTTCCTTGTTCGTACCTCTGCACAGTTGAAGACTATCATAAGCAACATTCCATTATAGTCCAAGCAATGAAGATCCCTCTGTATTGCGTTCCACTTTGAAATGCTTCGTGTTGCTGATTGACTTCAGGTCCTCTGGGATTTTTTCGTCTCCTGCATCGTTGTTGCTTATCCACTTCTTCACTTCAAATCCATGCTGTGAGAGAAAAAATTGTAAATGGTTGAAGACTTTGATTGCTTCTTCATGAGTTTCTACTGATTTGATTAAATCGTCCATGTAGAGGTTGTTTTGTATTGCCTTTGCTGCCATTGGATACTTTTCTTCGTTTTCCAGTCCCACTCAACTGAGAGCACTTGTACTATAGAAACATTGATTCAATATCAGCTGTCAGGGCTATTGGTCATTCATGAATTCTGAAATTTGTTTCAATCAACCAGTGTAGCAGATAAGGTCCTGCCAGTAGCTTGTCATTTAGGAATACTTCTTCGTACTTGGATGCAGCATTGTACTGTATTTTCTTTGGCGCTATTGGGTACATGTTTTTGTTGTCCAGTCCCACTTTGCACAAGTAGGAGAACTCTTAGCTCCAAAAACATGACGCTGATATTTGTATATGTAAGCCAATACGTTAGTTCCTGGACAACATAGAAATCTCAAGCAACTTCTATCCTGTTTGGGAACTTGTACTTGTATAAACATCGAATCAAAATCTGCCATCTGGTCAATTGGTTCTTCGCAAACTCTGAAAATTGTTCCAATCAAAACTTAGCAGATAAGTTCCCCCTAGTAGCTTGGCTTGAAGGCATACTTCTTTGTACTTCGCTGCAGCTTTGCAAACACGTCTCACTTTGACAGGTTCGTTTGGGTTTAGCACTGGATGATATGGCAAATACCATTTTCCCCGAATTTGCTTTTCTCTTCAAAATCGAATGTCTGCAATTTATTTCTCTATTCTCTTTCTCTATCTGTATCTACTGACTGATTATACAAACTTTTCAAGTTGGGGTGCCTTTGGCTCGTAACTTCTCTTGCACTCTCTGATTGATGAATGAAACCGCTGATCCACTATTGAAGAAGGCATATGTGTTCAGCCTGTTGCCATCGCTCAGAACTTAAAGAGGAACTATCTGACGAAAGCTTGTAACTTCGTTAATCTGGTTGGTTGTAGCTGCGCTTACGTTGACTGCTTTATTGCCCTCGGGTCTATTTGGTTTCTGAGTGAAGCAGACTGTTGTGCTTCTTGATGCATCCACTGATCCCGCACGCATTAAATTTATAATTTTTGGTTGCATGTCCTTCGCCTAAACATCCGTAGCATAATCGTTGCTTCCTCACTTCTGTGTATCGATCTTTAACAGTCATGTTCCTGAAAAATGGACAGCTCCAATTTTAATGAGCGCCATCAACTTGCGCAAAAGTGATGGTGTTGCATTTGCTTTGTTTTCTTCACGTCCGAACTACCACTGAAGTTTGATGTTTTTGAGAACACTTTGTATCTATTTGCGCTTCTTTGGTCCGCTTTCTTTCGCTCTCCCTTGAAAGCGGAAAACCCTTCATGCACGAATGCCAACCTTGTTAGCCATATTTCAAACAAAATAAGACCAGGCCAGTCTTTATATCTATATCGTCGACACAAAACAACCAATACTCTCTGAGATCTTGAGGTAGCTTATCCATTGCCATATACTGCCTGTCGAGCTCAATTCCAGATCACCAAACTACTTGCACTGTTTGAGCACGTTCACATTGTTTGAAACAACAAATGAGAAACAGATCAGACCTGTTGAGTCGTGAGGTTTCAATTGAATGGCCTCGCAAAGGCTGTTTATCTGTGCATCGATGATCACATGGGGCCATCCAAACTTCATGTGCAGTATGCTCCCACGCAGCATCATAGAACTGCCCAGAATAGCCAAGTCCAGATATTGCTGACTTTGCCATGCCTGTCAGTAGTGTCTTCAGATGGCTCATCTTCTGAGAGCCTGGTATTGGTCATTGATCCACTGTAGCAATGAAAAACTAGACCACTCCGGCCATTCGAGGGAGTTTCCATCGAAGTTTTTCAGCTTCAAATATGGTAGGTTATTGCTACCTGAGTAACTACTGTTGTATCATAGATCAGCTCTGGGGGAAGCGTCTCGGTTTTCAACACTTGATGAACGGTCACGTGAACTGCTATATTGCGAGAAGTGACTATGCTTGTTCAATTCAGGGGCTGCTTTGAAGCGAGCTCTTGAGCGGTTTGGTGTTAAGAGGTTGTCGATTTTACCAGCGCAGTCTGAGACATCTCTCTTCATTGGGGTCCAGTTGAAGAGTTATTTGTCTCGAGCACCAGTTGATTGGGAACGAACACTCTCTAATGCTGTTCTCTTCGCTTTGCGGTCTAGCTCACGCTCTTCTTCCGGTAGTTGATGCTTTTTTTCTAGTTCCTTCATTTGCTTTTTCAGCTCAAGCTACCTCCGTTCGAACCTTGTCTGCTGTTGTCGCCACTTGGTTTCAATTTCGATGTCGAATTTGTTTCATTCGTTTTTCCCGACTTTGCTTTGCTGAAGACGTTTCCGAAACATTCCAAATCTTGACCGCTTGCTGATGGTTCATTTTGCTTTCAACTGTTTGAGCAAACAGACTGTCCTTTGGATAATTGTTGTTACTCACCATTTGGACTCAGTTCTGTGTGATAGTTAACACGTGAATACGTTTCAAAAATAGCTTAGTTCGAGTTCCACTTCCTGTATGACGATTACCTACTAATAATGGTTAATAAAAACAAATGTTGACGATATTGATTAAATCGATATGGCTGCGATAGAATACGGCTCTAAATTAAGCTTGTCATGGTAAACTTCTTGATTCGACCTGAAATTTATTGGTTTAGCGGGAAGCGTATGCTCAACAAGTGCTATATACACCTCATTTCGTGATTGTAACAATTGAATGACCCATTACGTCTTTAGCAATCTTGGAATGGATAGCGCTGCAGATATGTTTTCACCTGGTTGCCATACTCCTTCTGTTCCCAGCTAATTGGGCATTTCGGTTTTTTAAAACTTTTTCCGTGCAAGCCTCCAGTACGATTATCATCCTCGTGTTACAGAGAAGGTGCCGTAATTAATGGAATCTTTTCGGTTTGTGCCCCCAACTTAGTGGTGCGTATTATTCGCTTCCACCAATGAACTTGCCAAATTATTTAACAGTGATTTAATTTCATGGCACGTGCTCTGCAACTGGAGGGCGCATAAGGTCCTGGAGGGTGATAAGCTGAAAAGATCCAATAAATCAATTTTTTTTAAAAAACGTAACGTTTGCTTGGGTGCGCAATTAATAAGCACCCACTAAGCTGGTGGGCACAAACGGAAAATTTTGCAACACCCCCTCCCCCCCAAAAGCGCACCTGCTTGTAGCATAGTCACGTGCCATATAAAGCATATAAATTTTAATTGGTTTACGAAACAATTGGTAATTCTTTCTCTAGAAAGTGAACAGTCTGTTGGTAGAGGACCTTTAGTTTGTTGGGTCGATCTGAATTTTCAAATATTTTGTAGTCAGGCCTTCGTTCAGTGTTAACCTCATCCATTAATTCTTGAAATCTCTTGTATCCGTGAGCTGTTAATTGATGCTGTTCTGTGCTCATTGTGCTTAAATTGCCTGGCTGCTGTTCGCTTTTGCTTTGCTTTATCCTGTCGCGCAGGGTTTGCACTTCAATTTCTTGATTGAAATGCACTCTTCTGTTCACCTCACGGGCATTTTGCTGTTGATTTGTTTGATTTTAGTTGATTGGTGACTTTGGCACCCTCCTCATCAGGTTGGACAGCATTTTGCCTTCCATTGTCCGGTTCGGGGGACCAATTGTAAGAGCTGCTCTCCTCTCAAAGACAAGGAAAAATTTACACCGCGCAGTTAAAACTTTATGAACTGTATTATCCGCTATGCAGTAGAACACGGTTGCCTTACTTGATACTCAATAAATTCAAATACCTAATTGTTCAGTTTTGCTGAGTGAACAAATTGCTTCGTTTTAATTAAGCAAAAATTTAAATTTTCAAAAAAAAAACAGTCTCTAAGTTGACTTTTTTTAACGACATCTCCTTAACCAGAAATGACGTGAGATATAATTTCACAAGGTTATGAACGTGAGATGGGCCTACTCTCTGATGTAAAAACAAACAACGCTTGGTAAAATGTGTTGGTGGAGCTACTTTTTCTATTTTATTCCCAATCGTAACACATGGGGTAATACTTTCTATGTTGAGTAACTCCGTAAGTAATGATTCAAACTTGAGCGTATAAGGCAGTGCACAACAAAAAAGAATGAACTGGATTGGTTAATTGATCTTGGATAAACAACACTAGAATTTTTTGCTCAGATTTGAATATTCTGATTTTTTTTAATTAACAACTTTTGTCACTCAGTTGGCTTCAATAACCACCAATATCGAAACGGTGCTAGGCTAGCACTGCAAATAAATTTTCATCTGGTGGCTATTCTCTTTCGGTTCCCGGCTTATTGGGCATATCAATTTTTCGATTTATTTTCCGTTTATGCTCCTGGTACGATATGCATCTTCGTGTTACAGAGAAGGTGCCATAATAAATGGATTATTTTAGGTTTGTGCTCCCCAGCTTTGTTTTGCATATTATCTGCACCCACCGATGCACTTGCCATATTTTTACGCAGTGGTTTACTGTGTAATGGCATGTGCTCTGCGACTGGGGGCGCATAAGGTCCTGGTGGGGGACAAATGGAAAAGATCCAATAAATCGTTATGTAAAAAAATGGCACGTTTGTTTGGGTGCGCAAGTAATAAGCACCCACTAAGCTGGTGGGCACGAACGGAAAAGTTTCCATCCCCCCAAAGGCGCACGTGCTTGTAGCATAGTAACGTGCTATATAAAGCACATAATTTGTAATTGGGGTACAAAAAAATGGGGGGCAGAAGGGATCCTTCATCTGTAAAAAACTTAGTGAGTTTGAACAACTTTCCTTTTCCGCCGCCTTGTTTAATCTTGAGTTGGCCAGTGAAGCAATCGGATGACGTCACCAGGGAGGACTCGCGTGCAGGATCAGCTAATCTACTCATACTGGACCCCTGTTTCCATAGAACACCAGAGGAGTGCTGAGCTGAGTTCCTTGTGTCGGCCATAGAAGTTGTTTTCATTGTCGTGCTCTCTCATTTGTTAGGGAAAAAGTCACTCGTCATTTTGGATCATTTGTGTGTCTCAATCCCAATATGAGCAGGATCTTTCCAGGTTTAAACCACCCCCTCCTCCCACCTCTCCCCCGCGCACGCACGCCCAAACACAAATAAACACATGGTAATGAGGGGTTATACGATCTTAACGGGGGTCGGGAGAACATTGCGTGATGAAAGATCCAATGTACGCCATGCAAGTGAAAACCAGGTCTTTTTCATTATAGCCCACCCCCCCCCCCCCAGCCCCCAGCTTAGTTGTCAGATAACCATGGTACATATGGCATAACTCATGGTACATATGGCACAAGGGGGGAGCTATAAATTCATGGAAAGGCTATAATAAGAAAGACCCCGCAAACCTTAAAAGTGCAATATTACGTTTACGAATCTACTGATTTTGCGCGTTATTAAAACCAATAATTTATTATGCCAAATACACAAAAAATATTGCTGACTTTGCTTGGGATGGGCGAAATATAGCTAAAAATATAGTTTTTTTTCCATTTGTGCCCCCCAAGTACGTTATCCCACCCCATTACAGAACATGTGCTGTTATATGGTAAATCATTTTGTCAAAATAAGTCACGTACGTCTAGTAGCGAAAATAATGTGCACCCTCTAAGCTGGGGGGGGGGGGGGTGCAACGTAAAAGATCCTATTGGTGTAATATGGTTGGACAACTCCTTCCCTTTCTTAGGCATAGTAAAAACTGTCTCGTTGTTTCGATTGAAAATTTGCAGAAAGAAAATGATCGCCCTTTGAAAAAGAACGAATCATTTCAATTTTGATTCAGAAATTTGAATCACGTGCAATTTTTTTACACTTATTTTATCACATACTATAATGAAGAGAACAAAAATCGGGGGTTTTCCATTAACCCCCCCTTTCCGGGGGAGGATTTTACCGGAAAATAACGGGGAAAAGAGTGTAAAGAGTGTAAAAAATAAAAAAAAAAATGCCCCCCTATTTCTCCGCCTAATTAGCGGTGTAAGAGTGTAATTTTAAGAGTGTAATTTTAAAAAATAAGAGTGTAAATTCAAATAATAATTCCACTTTCAATTTTCTTTTACACTTTTTCTTTTACACCTTTAAATTATTTTTACACTCTTAATATTCCACCTTTAAATTATTTTTACACTCTTTATATTCCACCTTTAAATTATTTTTACACTCTTCCACTCTTCATTTTAAAATTAAACTATTCATAATTACACTCTTACACCGCTAATTAAGCGGAGAAAAAGGGGGTAATTTTTTTATTTTACCCTCTTTACACTCTTTTCCCCGGTCATTATAATTGGAATAAAAGTGTATTTTTTTTTATTTTTACACACTTTACACTCTTTTCCCCGTTATTTTCCGTGAAAATCTTCCTCTTTCTACAGCTGAAAATTAACATAGATATAGTAAACGTATGTCGGAAAAATATCTCAAGTCGAGTTAAAAAAACTGACTTATTTGAGATATTTCTAGTATATTCTGGGTGTGTTTCCCTCCTCCTTCTCTCAACCGGGCTGGGGACCAGCTACGGCGGAGTTACAAACAAACAACGATAGGAGATTTTGAGCAGAGCATTTGGTAAAAAACCGGGCTCAAACTCCATCTCCAAACAAAATAATACAAATTAAATGAAATAACAGCAGAAATTCAAATAACAGTGGATTTAGGGGTGAAATTGGGGTGAAACCTCCTCCCGGGTTAAAAAAAGTTGTCATGCTGTAACCCAATTCCTAGTTGGGTTCCTTTTTACAGCCTTCAGGGGTATAAATCTAGGGCTACTTCTTCCTGCGCGGGGAAAAAAACCTCAAAATCTAATAATATACACATAGTGTATCTTTCTAAAAGAATAATTAGAATTAAGTAAGCATGCGCTATTTAAAAGAGAATGGATTCTTCTCAGTCTGTGATTGGTGGAGAAAGTTGGAGAATACACATTCTGGGTTTTCATCTGATGCAGTTGCCACATAAAATATACCATCCCATCTTTACCAAAGTCCCCAGGGCACAGTTTTAGGACCTTTGATTTTCCTCTTATAATTGTTATTCGGTTTTTAAAATAGAATGTAACATTAATAGAATCCAGTATCTTGATGATGCTAATTTTCTATGCATGCCTGATCCAAGAGATTTTTTTAGAAAAAAATTAAAGTTTGGAATATATTTTATTGAATCTATTCTGTTCTACCCCCCCCCCCCCGCCAGCTCAGTGGGCGTACAAATTTGGATCTTTTCCGTTTGTGCCCCCAGTACGTTATGCAACCCCCAGTTACAAAGCACGTGCCATTACATAGTAAATTATTTTGTAAAAATATGGCACGTGTGTCTGGGGGTTGCAAATAAAATGCACCCACTAAGCTGGGGTGGCACGAACGGAAAATATCCAGAAATTTTACGCACCCAGGCACTTGTGCTATTTTTTACATACTTTTTACTATATAAAAACACACAAATTGGCATATAAACATGAATTCTATCAAAACAGAATGCGTTCAATAATATAGGTATCCTCAAAAGTCATTCAAATTTTTCTGGGTCTTTCCCACTATATCATTTTCCCCAGCTTAGTGTTCAGATAACATATAGCCCCTAAATCATGGTAGACATAACAAAATGGGAGGGGGCTATATTTTCGTGGGGGCGGGTCTATAATTGGAATGACCCTTATTTGTTAGCAAAGACCAACTCACGTAAATGCAGATAAAACGGAGCTCCTATATTTCAGTAATAGCGAAAATGGAAATGATTTTCTATTAAAATTAAAACCTTATAATGCTTTGACAAACTGACAATACCTTGAATTTAAAATATATTCAATCTAGATTTTTGAGAATCAATTGAACTTTTTTTTGAAGATAACAACAACTACTAACCGCTCGTCGCTATATCATGTTAGGGACCAAATATCTTTGAAAATTAGATTACCAATTTTCAAATCAATAGCACCATCGGATCTCAATTTTTGAGCTTTTTGATTGAGCCATGTTTGATTGAAGTTTTGCATCATAAATTCAAGGAAATACTATTAGATATTTTGTGGGACGTAATTATGTTAACTGAGTTTGCATTTTGTTCCAAAACAAAACATAATGATGAAAGAACATAACAGAAAACCTTTTATTCAGAATCGCCTATTTCATAATAAAATCAATCAAAGAGCAAATCTGTGTTTTTTATTCTAATTTTGCGAGACTTCAACAGAAGTCATCAATTCGCACAGGCCAAAAAATCGTATTAAGTCAAAAAAGCTTGTGAGGTTGTCTAAGTTTACGTAAAGTTTTCTTAAAACTCAACCAACCTCTTAGTAATTTTAATAACAACCATAACCTCTTGCACTAAAGTCTGAACATAAAAGCCCGAAGTCTGCTGAGGGAACGAACGTCTGGACATGAACGCGCAAAAGTCTGGAGATAACTGGAACTGTCTGGAAATAGACACTTAAGTATGCAAATTTCCGTCTGAGACAATCCGGGACATACCAGTGTCCGCCTGTCCATCAACCTTGCTATCTGCATTTTTGAATCAGATTGATGCCACGTTTAATTATTTGTGTGATGGGTGCATTTCCAATGTTAATGACTATGAACGCAGGAAAGAGTTGCATTAACAGCAAGTATGATTGTGTACATATAGGTTTTTGCAATTTTGACGGATCTTTAAAGATAAAATTTGAATACAGTTGAATTTTCAATATGAGCCAGTGTAGCAAGAAAGTTACATAAAAAAAAACAAGCCGTTGGTTGAGATCTATCTAATTCGCATCTTATCAAATGTGAAAGCAATTGCAACCAACCAGCCAGCATAATAGTGAGTGAAAGAAAACAATAATTCGACAAAATACGTGTTTCATCACATAAAACAACACGGAATTTCAGTACTATATATTCCCGAGATGAATCATGCAGATATTAAGTATATCATAGATAAAGGACAAATTTCCCGTGTCTTTAAGAACCTGTCCAAAGGAGACAATCGAAAAGTACGAGTGAATAATATAGTAGATGTATACCCGTGTTGAGAAATTCTTCGGATTTAAACATATAAGAAATCGTCGGTTTTCGTAGCTTTTACTTCGCCAAAACCGATCAAAGCCCTTACGTTTTTTTCGTCGTTTTGATCGGTTTTCGTCGGTATTTTAACGTAAGAATCGTCGGTTTTTGCCATTCTAAAAATCTCACAAACCGGACAGTCCCTGCCAGGATTCGAACCTTGGACCCCTATATTACTATCCACCTTCTCCTCCACTGCACCACTTGTCACTTAGCTTTACTCTATTTCTTTTGTATTTAAAACAAATTGAGACTGACAATACCGACAAAAAACGACGATAGTCGACTCTTCTTACTGCCAAAACCGACAATACCGACGAAAACTACGCTAATCGACACTTCTTACATCAAATACCGACAATACCGACGAAAACGTGGATAATCGACATTTCCTACATAAAAACCGACGAAATCGACAAAAGTCGACCAAAAACGACAGTTCTTGTATCGATTTCGTCGCAATTTCTCAACCCGGGTAGGCAAACGAAATAAGGTGGGAGCACTTAGGAAAAAGTTTTTAATGAGTTTTCCTCGGTTCAAGAATATACTCGACCTATAAGGATTTTTTAATCAGTTTTTCTATAACACAGATTTTGAAGACGAATCATTCTGTTCACTTTTTCTTTCGGTGTCTTAATCAACTTCATTCCGTTCGTATTTATACTGGACATTTTGCTATTTGGGGCTTCTTGTGAGACTCACCTCACAGTTAATTCATATAGTTCGTTTTACCTGCTGTAGGATACCTGCAGTCATTATTTCCATCTTTAGCCAAATTCTAAGCATATTTATTACCAATCGCTATTTTGGATCACGTATCACTCAATTTACTTTTTGTCTTCATATTTCAATTTAAGCTTTTACGAAAAAAAGCTCACTGCTCAATAGTGGGTCTATATAATTGATGTAATCACATAATCAATAAAAAATATTTCTTTGCTTCAGAAGAACATTTTAATTATAATAAAATGGCAGATAAATTGTTTTTAATGACCTTATAAACTCAAGAAAACTGTTATACTTTATCTTATTGAATAGTTTAGGATTCGCGTTGCGAATACTTTGTCTCAAGAATGTGTTAGGAATTGCTGAGCGAATACACAACTAATTGTGTTTTACGAATTCTGAATATTGGAAACGCGGTGCGAATCCACTGCTAAGTTTAACTCAGGAATATGAAGAGCGTTTGCAGAGAAACTTCAAATTCAGACTGTGAATATACTTGAATATAAGTGAGATTATGATTACTTATAATAAACTAGCATGAACAAAAATATGAAATAATTTAGTAGACTAACGGGAATATTAATATAGGTGAATAAATAGGAGTCATGACTTTTATTTATAAAAACACATGATATAATTATAGATATATAGGATAACTAATTTAGTACACATAAAGGTTTCGATATATATTTAGGTATCCATACGTATCACATTTTCCTCGTGACAAAAAAAATTTTTAATGTATTTACAATTTTTTAGAATCAACACAAACATGCAAACGAGTGGGATGAACATAACTTAACTCAAAATTGTAGGGGTACTGCAAATGTTAAATTTAAGAATAGCAACGATTAAAATTTTAGTATATGCGAGGCTTATAAGTCTGAGGACTTTCAATCGTACATGGGTTGTGTATGCTAATGAATGTAAATTGTCACCACTTGACAGACAGTTACAGCACATAAAATTCCAAATGTTCAATAATTTTGGAATCGTAAAGCAAATACGCTTCAAAATTCTTAACATGTAAACTGAATACATTACACTGAATAATTTAAGTGCGCACACAGTAATAAATGGATTCGCAGGGCGAATACTTGAATGAATTTAAGACTAACAATTGAAGAGCAACTGTATTAAATTAAAAGCAAGGTTAACATTAAAATTGGATTAAAGATGCGAGAACAAGACTAAATAAGTGATTGGAGTTTATGACAGTTTTACTGAGTTTTTGGCTTAAATTTCATTTTCTTCATCCCAAACAGATAGTTCTCTTTCTTGTTCGTATTCGCGATATCTAACTCGTGAATCTGGTGGCGAAACTTGGCCAATTTGAATGTCCGGTCTTGGGGGAGAAGGGATTCTTGAATGTTCCGCACTTTGAATCATGGCTACCACTGTATTCGCGTTTGCTGCATCCTTCTTCTCCTTTTTCGCTTTGCGTTTTTTCTGTTTGCCTGAACTAGTAGAGGTCAGAGAACTGGTTGGTGAAATATCCGCGTCTGTGAAGCCGTAAAATTGGGGCCGATTTCGTTTTCGGGTTCCTTGTTGTTTTTGCGGGTCGGAATGTGTGTCTTGATTCTGCTGGTTTTGAGAAGAAGACATTTGTGGAGCGGGTACTATTGATATCAGTTGTTGTCCCTGAGCTGTCGCGTTATCATTGTCGTTGATTGAAGCTGCATTTCGACGTCGTTTGGGCTGCGGTTTTGCAGGTTTGCGTACGGTGAGGGCTCGAGAAACGTTTGAGTTGACAGAGGAAACAACTGAAGTAGTGTCTCGATGTCGGTGTCGAATTTTGATTTACCCTCGCTTTTGCTTTTTGATGTCGTTGCTGTGTTTGGCAACATTTAGTTCTGTTGTTTGCTCATAAGGCGCAGGACGCCTTTGTGCGTATGCCCAGAGATTAGTGGATCTTTCAGTTTTGGTGCCAAACTTTGCCAAATCAATATCTCTGACTTTAACTGGTGATCGCCCTGGTTCGTTAATTATTGTTGTCGTGGGGGAAGATTTAGTGACGAATGATCCGGGTATTAAAACTTCGTATAGCCCAGCGAGCTGTCTTTTCGCCCTCTTTTTGTTTGGTAGTTTTCGCGCTAGCTTCACATTTAATGACTTTTCCGTTCTCGGAATGGGATTCGTGAGTTTGGGGTGTAATATGAACCGCGATTCCTTATTGTCGGAGTCACGATATCGGAGGCCTGCATCTTGTTGTGCCTTGTTCATCGCTGTCTCAATTTCCAGATCGCTTCTCTCAGGGTTGACCCATCCAGCATCATCGAGGTATTTGTCTACAGGAATTGTATCAGCATTTAAATAGTGATTAATAATTTTCTCATATGTTAAATTTAAACTTTATGGACATGTGCTAATATTGCGCAAAGGAGTATTCACCAGACGACCAAAATGAGCTTCAAACGGAGTTATCTGTGTTGTTTTCTGTCTTGTTATTCGTAAGTCAGAAATTATTTGTTTAATTGCTTTAGATGTTGAAAATGAATCTTTATTTTCAGTTTTCATACAGGATAACCGCCGTTTGATTGTCTGTATCATTCGCTCCACTAATCCAATTGCTCTATGATCTCCAACCGGCGCGTCGAGATTGTTAATATTATTTTCATTACAGTAATTTGTAACTTGTTTACCTACTAAACAAGTGGCTTGATCTAAACGGATTGTTCGCGGAATTCCATGAGTATAAGCGTAATCGCGGAGAAATTTTACCACATTTGTCCCATTTGCATGCTCAAAAATTCGAGCTATCGGATACTTTGAATAACGATCAATACATGCCAAAAAGTAAATATCTTTATCTTTGTCATTTGTTATCGGACCCCCAAAGTCAATTTGAATTTCTTCATTTGGTTCTTGACAAGCCTTATGCGGATACCATTTAGATTTTGGTATAACAGGTTTTAAATTCTTACCAATGTCTGTACACGGAACGCAATCTGATGCTTTGGCTAGAATCTCTCTATGCATATAGGGCCACCATGCATACTGAGATAGTGAAATCATGCCCCAACTACCAGGGTGGGTCATGTGAATGGATTCCAGTACCGCTTTCTTTATCGAATTGGGTATAGCGACGCGCTCGCCAACACACAAGCAACCGGACCTCACGTGAAGGTCCTTCCAAAACGAATGTATGTAAGAGCTGACTTCTTTACAGCGGTTCTCGTCGTCTTGGAGGACACAATCTCTAATTTCCTTTAATACTGCGTCCTTACTTGTTAGGACCGCTAGGAATGATTTTGTAAATAGTTGATTTAAATTACTTTCAAAGATTTCCTCTTTGGACAATTCAATGTCTTGAATTTCGGGTGATGATGAAATTGGGGTATGAATGTTAGGGCTCGTGCTAGTTGTCGCTATTGGGGTTGATTGAGTGCGGAAAGTTACTTTGGGAGCAGTAGCGGGAGTTGGGGGGTTAGATTGAGGCACTTCTTTTGCAGACATTATTATGTGGTTTACTTTATTTTCTGCTTTTTCGGCTAAATTACAATTAAAATGATTTGACTGGATTTGCGATGCGGATGCACTAGTGTTTTGAATCAATTGATTTGCACGGCAATTAAAGTTAGAAATGAATTCGGAATTATAATTATTTACTTGTTTTCGAGTAATGAGTGGATTAAATGAGGTATTTGAATTATGCGTGCTAATTTTAGCAGGTTTGCAAAAGTGGACGCGCGTCTTGTTTACTTGTTGCTTATAATTACTGCTTATGTGCCGCTTTTGGAAAGGAATTTTATTCGCGTGACTAAATAAAGATGTATTTGCGTCGCGAATACGGGAAATTGTTGCTACCATGAATTCCTCATCGTATTGATTGACACTTTTAGCGTTTTGATTTGGTTTTCGCGAAATATAATCAACTAAGCCCATTCTAGTACCAGGAATATGTTCGATGTTAAAATCAAATGGTAACAAACGGTCAATCCATCGTGTTAATCTACTGTTGTAGGATTTATTAGAGCGGTGTGATTTTAAGACTGAAAGAAGTGCTCTTTGATCTGTTAGAACTGTGAAAGTCTTCCCAAATAGATAATACTTAAAATATTCAATGGCCCAAACCACCCCAAGTAATTCGAGTTCATTTATACTATAGCGTTCTTCATTGCTGTTAAGAAAACGAGATGCAAAAGCTACTGTTTTTCACCCTTCATAATCTAATTATTCAAGTGCAGCGCCTAAGCCTTGGCGGGATGCGTCGCATTTGATTCGCGTTTCCAGTGTTGGGTTAAAATGAGTATTTTCTGTAGCGTTTGCAATAACAGTTTTGATGTGTTCAAAATGTAATTGATGATTTTCATTCCAAATAAATTTTTCGTTTTTCTTTAATAAGGGCCGAAGAGGGTGGCATATTTTGGCAAGATTAGGTATAAATTTACTTAAATGATGAACGCTACCTAAGAATGACCGTAATTGTTTCAATGTTTTTGGAGCTTTTATTTCCGCAATTGCCGCTGTTTTAGATTCTATAGGTTTAACACCACTTTGTGAGAATGTGAATCCAAGCCAATTTATTTGATGTTTTGCGAAGTGACATTTGCTTAAATTAATTCTAAGGTTATCCGCTTCGAGTTTTTGCAGACATTTGTACACGTATTTGAGGTGCGATTCCTTGGTGCCTTTGCTAACTACAATTATGTCATCCAGAAAACAGTATGTGTTAGTCAGCCCAACCAATGTGTAATCCATTGCCTTTTGAAACTCGGCCGGCATATCCGTAAGGCCATAAAATCCCGTTTTAAAACGATACGTACCTGTTGCTTCGCCGCAAATGATATTAAAATTACAATGACGTGCGGTATCCGGATGCAGCTTTAGTTGGCTATAGGCATAATTTAAATCGATCGTTGAAAAGTAGACATTATCTCCCAGATTTGAATTATTAATGTGTTGTGAAATTGAATTGATAAGACTATCTATATTTGGCATTTGATACTTGTTTTTGTGGATCGATTTATTTAATATTTTCGGATCGAGAGCTAATTTTACAGATTTGTCCTTTTTGACCGTAATCACAATGGGAGAAATGAAGTTTTTATCCGAACAATCTTGTAGTTTTTCAATGTGTCCCTCTTCAGAAAGTTTCTTTAGCTCAGCGGATACTTTGTCTAATAAGTTTATAGGAACACGGCGGCCTTTTTGGTGTGATGGAGTATAATGTTTGTGGAATTTTGAACGAACTGTATGTACTTTGGACTTACCAATTCTGGAGATTAGGTCAGTATAATCAGTAGTAATCTGTTTTTTGATTGGGCAATATTCTTGATCTACCTGATTGATTGTTATATGATTATTTGATTGTTGTATTGAGAGTCCAAGAGCTGGAAACAAATCTCTACCCAATAGAGAACGATGTCCATCCGCCACTACTTGAATTTCTATTGGATTCGCATACCCATTGCTGCTTTGAATTGAAGTTTGGAGAATGCCCACCGTATGAATAGGCTCGTTTGAAAATGTTTTCAATTGTTTAGGATTCGCTTCGCGTATCCACTTCGATTTCGAGTCATGGGAAATGATGGAGTTCGCCAAGGATTCATTTATTATTGTGCATACGCTGCCCGAATCCACCAAAATAATTGCTGATGTATTGCCGAAAGTTACAGGAAGATTGATTGCGTCCACCGAAGTTGTTAAATCTGTTAAAGATACTACTGCTACACAATTATCTTCATCTGAAGAATAGTTTGACTCCAGATCAGGATCAAAATTGGCCAAAATTTGATTGACATCTTCATTTTGATCATCTTTTTCTACGTTATTGACCCACGGCTTAGGTTTTAAGTACGAATTAGGGTCTTTAGGTTTGCGACAAACCTTTGCGAAGTGGTTTTCAATACCACAGTTATTGCATCTTTTTCCCCGAGCGGGACATTTATTACGGTGGTCAGAGGTCCAACTAGATCCACAGAAATGACAGGTTTTAGGCTTTTTCCGTGCTGTTGTATTCATATTGGAAAAAGGGGTAGCATTCGCGATGCGCATCCGTTGCACTTGGTTAACAGTTGAATGTGACTCGGTTTTACTTGCATTCATTTTGAGTTGGTTGAGCGTACCCATCTCGATATTAATTGCTATTGCCAATGCTTTTTCCGGGTCTTCTGTTTCTTTAAGAAGCTCCTTTTGAACGTTTTCATTTTGCATGTTCGCGATAAAGACGTCCCGGATGATAGTGTCTCCATTATCTCCTAGATCACAGTTTTCCGAAAGTTCTTTGAGATGTCCATAGAACTTCTCAATAGGTGCTCCCTTCTGCTGTTTTCGTGTGAGGAAGAGGTATCTATCGAAGGTTATATTATGGATCCGAATGAAAGTTGTATTTAGAACATCCCAAAGATCCTTCGTTGAGATTGTTTTGAGATTGACGGTCGAATTCTTTGAGTTGAATACGCGCCGCCCTTCCATGCCCAAGCTCAAGTACATCAAAGAAGATGCTTTCCGATCACATAACTTCCACGGTTTGTCACCGCAAAGTATGCCGACTGCTACAACACGTTGACACTGATTTTTCTACGCTGTTTTTGCCTGCTCAATGCGGGTACGTCGGTCTCGCTCTGATTGTGCCGTCGGGTTGTCAAGTGCGTCCTCATATGCTGGTTCAAGAGGCAAGAGAACATGTTCTGGAGGGTCCACCAAGAGGAGGTCCACTTCAATTCCTTCTCGGGCGAGAATTGCGAGTTTCAATTGTATTCTCCAATACTCCCAGCGAATTGGGGGTTCTTGTGTCGCCTTTTCCCAAAAGGGTTGAATTCCAAGTGGGGATTTGCCGCTGTCCTTTGTCGCTGACTGCGCCATGTTATACTTTATCTTATTGAATAGTTTAGGATTCGCGTTGCGAATACTTTGTCTCAAGAATGTGTTAGGAATTGCTGAGCGAATACACAACTAATTGTGTTTTACGAATTCTGAATATTGGAAACGCGGTGCGAATCCACTGCTAAGTTTAACTCAGGAATATGAAGAGCGTTTGCAGAGTAACTTGAATTCAGACTGTATAAGTGAGATTATGATTACTTATAATAAACTAGCATGAACAAATATATGAAATAATTTAGTAGACTAACGGGAATATTAATATAGGTGAATAAGTAGGAGTCATGACTTTTAGTTATAAAAACACATGATATAATTATAGATATAGAGGATAACTAATTTAGTACACATAAAGGTTCCGATATATATTTAGGTATCCATACGTATCACAAAAACATACAAAAGTCATGTACAGTTATTGGAAAACATTTAAAATTTTCTTGCTATGAGGCAAGTATGGAAAGAAAAATGTTGTGAATTACAGAAGAGTGGTTAGAGATAATAAAAGATTAATGCTACCGAATTATAGAATGATATCTTTACTAAATCATTGACATTTGATCTAAAGATTTATGAATAGAATGAAGCAGACCACTTCGAAACCGACCCAGTCGATTATGAAAAGAGGCCATTTATAGATCGTGAGACAAATTTTATACTGTAAAATGGAATTACGTAGTATGGTAAATTAGCAGTTTTTAATTTCAATGTAATTTCAATGAGAAGATTTACTGATCAATGGATCATAGTAAATCTTTTTACATAGGTACATCCTATTAGTACTCCGCATCTATACAGAGAAAGAGAATAATAAAATTCTTTTTACGCACCTTAGAAAACAAATCTACACTAGTGCTATCATAAAACTATACATATCCAACTATTACCAATCCTTATACATAGAACTAATCATACCCCACCTTAATACACAGAGTCAACAATAGCCTATCTTAATACATGGAATCAGCTATACCTAATCTTAAAACATAGAGTCTGCCGTTTCCTAATGCATGGTAATCTATACGGTATTTTATTACATGTGCGAGGACCCTCACCCGTGGAGGCTGCTGTATTCTATCTAGGTAAATGGGTCCTGGGTACTAACCCCAACCCCCCGTTGCTAATTGCACAGCTTTGACAAACGCTGGGAACACAGAGTAGGATAGTTTGGATCAAAAGTTTTTATTCCCATTTCTGAGCAAAGCTGGCCACCCGATGCCCCGTTGACAGGAAGGTCGTAGAATTGAAGTTAGCAAAAAAAAGTAGTCTGCAAAAACAAAACAAAAATCGTTAAAATTTTTTCTCCGCAGAATGGGAAACTGAGACAATTTGACCACACGGTACAAAATTTTGAATATAAGAAGATTGAAACCAGAGCTGCAGGAAGTGTCTAAATAGAGGATTACTATAATAGAAGAAGTTCGCGTCTCCCCGAAAACAACTGATACAAAAAAAGAGTCCTGCATAAAACAATTATTATAATTCAGCGCTTCATGTAATTTAATGTTATTTATGGAGTCTTATTCATAAATTTATTGCAGATGAGATTAGAAAATCACACCGTGGGTTTAAAAACATGTAATGCATAAACTAAACAAAATACTACACTAAAAGAATATTGTATGAAAGATATTCTGGATTTCAGGTGTTCGGCTATAAAATTTCTTTTTTTATTCCAATGAAAATTCTTGGCAGCATCGTGCCTTGTTTTGATAAAACAGTTTTCATTCCTCATTGTATCACTTAGTAATTACATCTAAGATTATGAGCAAAAGTCTTTTCGCGCAAAAACAGCACTAAAACACAAATGCGACAATAAAAGTGATTTGAAAATTTTATTGTTCAGACCCCTCTTGAGGGGGGGAGGAACTATATACTCAACTGGGTTTTTTTTTTGTTCAGTCAATTTTGGCCGATCGATAAATTCATCGTAGAGAGTTGAGACTGGTATCATTAGAAAGCTTGTCCAGCGTAGAATATGGAATTAAAGAGATTTTTTTGATTTTCGTTTTTGACAGGGAGATATCGAGGCTTAAACTTTTAAGAAAATAGAGTGAATTCCGTTGACTTCATTAACCTTTTTTCGGAATTTTTTACTAAAATTTCGCCAATTTTGATAAAATCTAATAAAATTTTTCACGAAAATGTTGTTGATTTTACGTTTAAAGACAAAATACATTGTCCGATATTTTCATTGAATTTTTTTGTCACAAAATCCGGCTAAAAATTTCACAAAATTCAGAATTTTTCATCAAAAACATCACGAAATAAGTTTCTTTAGTCCACTCTGATTAAATTTGCAGGAAGTGCACACCCAAACACAACTAACAAAATCTTTGTAGACTGAAAAAGGGGCTAATTCCACTTCAACTTCCGTTGAGAGTGCTCTGTAAATAAAACTTTGCCGTTTTTTGCGAACTTTATTCGTTGATTATCAAAAACGCAACATTTACTTTTGATTTTTTAACAAACAAAATATCTATATCAAAGACATTCCAAAAGTTATATATTCCTAAGGAACAATCAACATTAGCAGGACTAGTTCTGTGCCAATCTTGGACCGTTACAATCCAAAAAAGAATTCGGATTGTCATCAGTCGGTTTTTTATAAAAAAAAACATTCGATCTTTTTTATATTAATTAAATAACAGAACATTTCAAAGCAAAGGTCACTAGTGATAGGTCCTATTGGCTTCCTAATTAGCTCAAAATAATTTTATCTAGTTGATTGCTTGAAAGCTTATGGTCAATTTGACTTTTAAAACACTTGATTTTTAAATAAAAAATGGCTTAATGAACTTTGCCTCCAATTTTCCTTTTTTTTGGTCAACTTGCAGCTCAGTTTCAGCAATCAAAGAGTTCTCTTTCTTTCTGTTGATATCAAATTTAGTCTTCATTGCGGTCTTACGCCATAAGTTATGGTGTTCTGGCTTTGATACAAGTAGATTTCACAAATTTTTTAATGTTTAGTTATTTGCCCATATTTCAATTTTTCTAATTTTGTCAAATTATCACGTTATTGTCAATTCAAATATCACAATTTTTGCGTTCAAAATAACGCACAAATGATAAAATTTAAATCCTTAAAGATATAGATTGTGGTTCTTTACCGCTTCGACAATACTTTCTCGAAGTATTTAATTGAATTCTTTAATTTTGTTTTTAACTATCGTTTTTATTGTGTCTTTTTAATCTGTTTTTGTTTAATTTCCTGTAAAATTACCCGCTTTGATTGGGTTTTCCTGGAAAACTAAATGAGCCGATATTCTGATATTAGAAGATAGATAACGGCTTTCATGACTTTCAAAACATTTGTTTTTCAAAATGAGAAAAAAACTTCAACTTCGCAATTTTGTTCATTTATTGTCTGTTTGCCTGGTCTCGTTAATTAAAGGTTAAAGATGACATTATTTTTGTCAAGGGAAGGTGTCAAAAGGGATTGATGTTACAAAATTAAATGTTTTTGAAGAATTCGTTATGATTTTACCGGCTTCGACACGGGTTTTTCACAAAAAAAAGTAATATAATTTTTGAATTTTGTCATATCTGACGTTCTTTTTGTAGACGCACGAAATGTTCTGGATTATTGCAGGTCTCGAAGGCTTCTTTTGGTAGAATAAACGAACATATTCAACTCTTTCATTTTGTAATTAATGGCGTTCATGTCTTTGGAAAAAAAATTTTTTCGATAAAAACAAGTTTTACATAATCTTGCTTTTTTCTTTTTAGTTTAATTGTTACCTAGTTTCATTAATGAGAGTTCACATATTAGGTTTCAAGGGAAGGTGTCAAAAATGACTGGTGTCACACAATCTAATGTTTTAAGAGAATTCGTTATGACTTTACTGGCTTCCACACGGTTTTTTCACAAAAAAAAGTAAATGAATTTTTGATTTTTATCATATTTGACGTTCTTTTTGTAGACGTAAATAAACAAGTATTTTGAAACAAAATTTGCATTTTTTTCTTTTTTTCTCTAATTGTTGCTTATTTTCATTAAAGAGCGGCCACATAATCCATTATCGGTTTTCGACGAAGGTGCAATCGAACATATTTTGGGGGCCAAATTATAGCTTTACGGCTTCCAAAGCATTTTCTGACAAGTTTTATTGATTTTTATTTTGCTGTCTATTTGTTGTTCTTTTTGTAACTGCAAAAAAAATTGAATACCAAGATTTCTGAATTCCTTTCTATAGAAGCATTGGTAATTGTAAAAATGTGGGATATTTTAGTTAATTCCTAATGGTTTTCATTACTTTGAAACTAATTGTTTTTTTTTAAAAATTCAGCAAATTTTTTATCTTTAAAGTTTTTTCTTTTTTGTCTAATTGTTACCAAGATTTATGATGAACTGGTGAATAACCATTTTTTTTCGGGTGAATTAAAAGTTATTTTGTTTATTTTCATTTTTATCTGACGCTAATTTGACTTTGTTATTAATTTTTGTTTTTTAAAACGGACATAAAATTTTTGATGTAATTAATGTTTGTTGTTGTTGTTTGATTTTGCCGTTCAACTTCGCTCGCTTTCTTAATGTCGGCATATCTCATCAGTCTAATGCATCTTTTTTTATTCCAGTGAAATATTTGCTTTGGAGGCTATCTTTTCGTTCATACACCAGTTTTTTTTTGAAAAATACTTGAATTTTTTGTGTTTTTCCATCTGTTCCTCATTTTGTAGACAATTATGCCAAAATTGTGGATGAGCGGGGTCGGAACCTTTTGTGTGATCGCACATTACCGAGCCGCCTTGTTCATGCATCTAAATTCATTTGAAGACCAATCAAATATGAAAATCTGATCCCGGATGCCTTTTCACTGACAACCTACTTCAATTGCTATTTTTATAAAATTTTCTTTTAAAAATTAATCCTAAGCAAAAATTGGCTCCCGGAAAAACCCTTTAAAAAAGCTTTGAGCATTTGTTAAGTTTGGCTTTTCAGAACAATTCGCTCTGCTTTTCCTTCTTTTATGGTTAACTTGTTTTGTTTCATATACTCGTCAGTTTTGCTTACAATAGATTTAGCGAATAACAGTAACTGTTTAACCATTTTTGAGTTAAAAATTTTATACATCATCTGCTAACACTAAAGCATCTCATGTCTTTGGTACAGATTCACGGAAATTTTTACAAAGTATAAATGATATTGAAATTATTGATCTAATTTCGTGATAAAATTGAGACATAACTTTTTATCACCAGGAATTTTGCATTATCCCTTAAACTTTTTTAAATTTCATACAATTATACAAAATTATTGAATTAAATGCTTTTGCTATGTCTGATCCGCCTTAAAACTCAATCGTTTCTGTCAAAACTAAAGTTTAAATTTTCTGCTAAGGAAATTATCCAGACAGCACTTTGATCAAAGAAAGCAGATAGATTGTTGTTAATGAGGCACTTAATTTCCAAGCGGTAAAATAGTTGCTTAGGTAGTTTGGTTGATCACATACTTTTGCAACAGTTGGAGTTTTTGAGATTGTTTAACAGTTTTATGGATGGCATCTGTCTCTTTTCTTATAAACATGTGCAGTATAGGTATTTTGCAAAATTTAGGAATGTGTTCATGGCAAGTTTTGAATAGGCAGTTTAATATGTTTTATTGCCCTTGCTGGTATGTAACCGGGATAAATGCTTTATGAATAACGTTATACCAGGATTATGGGTAACGTTTTACATTTTCTATGTTCACAAGCTGGAATTTGAATTGTCGGATCTATTTTTCTTCCCAGTGCTTTAAGCCCCCAATTATCTATTGTGTTGTTATAAAGCAGATAAAAATTGAAGAACAATTGTACGTACGCCTGCAGGCGTAAAGTTATATGACCGTTAGGCTGGAGGGGGGGGGGAGGGAGGGGTCAGAATAGATCCATATTCTGTTCCTTGAAAAGAAAAAGGATGTGAACTAGGATCAAACTTTTCCCTTTTGAAATAACAACAGAGTACTTGCAACGGGCGAAGGTGATAAAATAAAAAGGGATAGGATTTAATATTTTAATTTTTTACATGGAACTCAAAAACTTTTAGCATATACCCAAAACCGAATAAGCACAAGCCTTAAACTCTCCGTTTTTCGTGCCGCTTGCATTGAGCCGCTATCTCTTCACACTCGTTTTCGCTCGGGTTCAATTGAGGTGACGGAAACTCAATTAAACGTGGGTTGTTGCCGTTAGGCTGAGGGATGTATTCAAGGAACCAGCAATTACAAGTAACTTGCCATTTTTGACCATCGCGAGTGACTTCCACCTTTCTCAGTTTCCAATGACCTGTATTCTAAAGTAAAGTAAAACGCATGTAAAGTAAATTTCACCAATAACTGCACAAAGAGCTTTTATACTCAACTTTATCAACAACTCAAAAAAACTGTGCGAGGCCACCATAAACTCGTAGGTTTTAATTAACTTGGAAGGGAGAAAGTTCGAGAATATCATAGTCAGTTCTCTTTACAACAAGTTAAAGTACACTCTGAAAATTGTCTAGGTAAACTTTTCAGGTAAGCAAAATAGCAGGTAACATTACCTGCAAAATTAACTGCAAAAAAGATACGTGCAATTTGACTTGAATACATTAACTAGATTTTACCTTGCAAACTCAATACAACATTATTATATTAGGTATATGTAGATTTTGACAAAAAAGACATTGGAAAACTCTATTGATGTTTAGATAATATTATAAAGTCAGGCTCTAAAATTGCTGAACTGCTTTACAGATAGTACAACAACAAATAGTAGCTAGTAATTACAGATCACGAATTGAGGTTAAACACGCCTTGTTTTTCTGTTCATTTTGACCTAAATTTGTGGTTTTTCACTGATTTCTCTAGTATCAAGGTCGATTATACTGCTGGTCAAGTCATTTACATGTCAAGTCTTTGTTATTGATTGACTGTAGACAACCAACTTGACACAACATGAAACGATTTCCATAATATCATTTTGTCTGTGCAAACGTTTAATGTCACTATTAAGTTGTTACCCGGACTTTGCTCACAGAGCATTTCATTACTGAACCACATCATTTGAATGGAATACAGCTCATATCCATAGTTTTTGAAGTATAAAACCAATTCAAAGACTTAAAACAGAATCATAATTTGCTGAACCTCATGACAGCTGAACTGCGGGTGGTCTGTTTATGATGAATGACCGCCTCCATCAATCTGAACAAGATGATAACGTTCTGAATTTAGCCTGACCAGAATTAAACATGTTGGAGATCGTATAACATAATAACTAATTCTAAATTTTCGAATAGCGGAAATGTTGAGATTTGCATGATAGAGAAAACTGAAATAAGGGTTTAACTTGATATTAATTCAATGATGATTTCACATGATATTCAATTTAAATTATGACATACTTATAATTTATCACATATATAATTTAATGATGGTGATTTCACATGATAATAATTTAACTTTCATTCATCATTCAAATAAAGGTTTAAATTAGCTGCGTTTTCTCGCGAGTATATGGTAACTGAGATTTTATGATTGTGCTGGATGGGGGGCTTGGGTTGGCCGGAGACTGGGGTACGATTGGGGGGGGGGGCAACTCAGGGAAAACGAGTTCCGATTAGGTATTGGAACCCGACCGAACTTTTTTTCGGCGGATACTTATAGATAGCACCAAACTGTAGATTCCGTCAGCTTTCCGGGATGTGAATATCCCCTCAAGCGTCTCCAGCATCAGACATCAAGACCCCGTTGCACATCTTCCGCCAGCACCATCGGTGCCTGCCGGGTCACTTCGACTGGCGTCATCACAGAATGAACAAACTGTCGTGACTCGTGTTCAAAGGTTCGGCTCGCAAACAAATATAGTCAAATTTGTATTAATTGCAAAAGAGAACAGTTTTGTTTTAGAGCTGTTCAACAACGCCTGTTCTAGAGGAAATTTGCCTTTGCCGAGGTAGATAGCGTGTTGTTTAAACTAATTTGAAATGTTATTTTAGATATTGTTTGTTGACAATTATCCCCCTTTACTGAAGTTTTCATCTTGTCTCCAGAAGTATTCATCTAGAAGTATTCATCTAGAAGTGTTCATCTATAAGTATTCATCTAGAAGTGTTCATCTACAAGACTTCATCTTGAAGTATCTCATCTAGAAGTATCTCAGTTAACATCAATCAAATTGTTGAAATAAACGGCATGTCGCGTCGAGTAGCTGTTGCACCTAGGGCTACGATGTTACGAAATATCCAAAGTACAAGTCGAGTTGTGTGTCTGCCAGAAGAGCGGGAGGCTCCACAGGAGGCACGAAACGAGAACGAAGATCCGGGAGCTAGCGGAGATGTGAGTTTCGTTTTTGTTTGTGAGGTTTTTGTTTGTTTTTGTTTGTGAGGTTATTGTGTATATATGATCGGCAAAAATGCTGGGGTTAGCAGAACAGGTCACTTATTTTTCTCTGAATGAAAAAATGCTGTTCATATGTAGTACAGCTTAATAGGTGTCGTGCAACAATCAAGTCAGAAGTAAAACTTGAAAAAACATTGACTTTTGTCCTTATCGCAACCAAAACGAGTTGGTTGTTCCCGCAACTTAAAAACTGATATAAAAACTTACCAAACTAAACTGTCTAGAACAATGTAATTGAACCTTATCTACATTCTCTTACATTTTATGGTTTACCCCTCGTTCAAAGAACAAAACCTTCTTTCCCCAAAACAATTTTGAGGACAAAAGTCTCCCCTGTTACTGGCAAAAGTCTCTTAGGACACAAAAGAGACACAGTAAAGACACAGAAGAGACACAGTAAAGACACCGAAAAGACACAGAAAAGACACCGAAAAGACACAGAAAAGTCACAGAAAAGAAAAGACAAGCAATTTTTTCAGCGACGAAGCCAAGATTGGGTTACAGACGTTACCCAGCAGACGATTTTTTTTTGGAAATTGGGTTTCAGACGTCACCCCGACGAGAGGATCTGTTTTTTTTACTGGTTTCAGACGTCACCAGCAGAAGTCCGCCCGAGGTCTCAGACGTTACCTCTGATGTCCTGTTCCCCGGTTAGAGCCATCCAAAATCTCTATTTTTTTTTCGACAAAAAGCCTTCAAAAAATTGATTTTTGTCCCAAAAAAAAAACTTTTTGTTACTATAACACCTCGATTGATAAACCTTGACTAGTAATATTATTTTCAAAGCGAGTAAAGGCAATTTTCTAACTTTGAAAGAAAATTATGCGAAAAAAACGCACAAAATTTAGAGAAATGTTCCTTAAATCAGAAAAATCGAAAAACATAAGTTAGTTTTCTGACTATATATCCATTTGAATTGCGGAAAAAACTATTAAACCACCCTTCGGAATTGGTTTTCGATCAAACAAAAAGCCACTTTTATCGATATATCATAACAGCATTATATAAAGTAGAAATGTCAGAAAAAATTTTTTGAATTCAGAAAATTCAAAAAACACAATTTAGTTTTCTGACTACATATCCGTTTGAATTGCGGAAAAAACTATTAAACCACTCTTTTGAATTGGTTTGTAATCAAGCAGAAAGCTATTTGCATCGATATATCCAATCAGTATTATACAAATGAGAAATGTCAGAAAAAATTTTTTGAATTCAGAAAATTCAAAAAACACAATTTAGTTTTCTGACTACATATCCATTTGAATTGCGGAAAAAACTATTAAACCACCCTTCGGAATTGGCTTTCGATCAAACAAAAAGCCACTTTTATTGATATATCATATCAGCATTATATAAAGTGGAAATGTCAGAAAAAATTTTTTGAATTCAGAAAAATCAAAAAGCACAATTTAGCTTTCTGACTACATATCCGTTTCAATTGCGGAATAAACCCTTAAACTACTCTCCTGAATTAGTTTGTAATCAAACAGAAAGCCATTTTCATCGATTTATCCAATCAGTATCATATAACGAGAAATGTCAGGAAAAATTTTTTGAAATCAGAAAATTCAAAAAACACAAGCTAATTTTCTGACTACATATTCATTTGAATTGCCGAATAAACCACTAAACAAACCCCTACAACAAGTCATTGTCATTCGGTTTGATGGTTTCACCTGTATATGGAAGTAAATAGAAAGTCATTAGGCGCCACAGCAAATATCAAAACTTTCATTTGACGAAAATAACTAGCTTTTTAATTTTTTTTTGGAAAAAACTTCCAAAACTTGATTTTTTGCAGAAGTCCTCGGTCTCAGACGTTGCCGTCTGCGAAGTCCCTTTATCCCTATTGGTTTCAGACGTTACCATCAGCAGAAGAGGAGTTTTCGAAGAAAATTGGTTCCAGTAGTCACCAGAAAATTTGATGTCTCTTTTTTTTCTACTTTCAATATTTTTGAAAAGCAGATCTCAGACGTTATCTGTGGGAGAAAGTTTTGAGAGTTTATTAGAGTCAATGCAATCTATAAATAACGAAAACAGAGTGAAAAACAGCAGACAAAGTCACACAGTTTTAAAGATAACGAAAAAGCTTTTGCAAAACCCGAAAAAAGACAATACACCAAAGAGTTCTAAAGATTTCCACAATATGATTCGTCTCTGCAAATTTCTAGCATTCAGTAGCCCTCCTGTAGCCCTTGTTGCCTAAACGCATCGCATTTTTACTAATTTCTTATCTTTAGTCGTCACAACAACAATAAACTCCTAGGAAAAGAACAGGTTTCAAAGTTATAAATTCGCAAAAACTGTGAGAGGTATTTATTAATCATAGTGTTTGGTTAGGGTTAGGGAGTTAAGACAAATTTTCTTGGGTAGTTTCATAAGCTTTCTGGTTGGTAATCTATTCCTATTTGAGGGAAACAGACGAGTGTTTTGAAGTTTTCAAGAAAAAGGAGTTTAATGTAACAATTATTTGAGTTCTGGTCTAATATTGGTTCAACTGCATAATTGTAGCAAAGCACAAGTTTCCTGTCTACTACAGTAGCCAGAGACACTAGTTAAAACAGTTAAAGCCAGCTATTTAACCAAAACTTGTGTTAATTCAACAAAAAACAAGCAATTATTTAAGTCTGTTGAACGAAAGTCGATTAAAGCGCGCGAACGTTCGGAAAAGCTTTTAAGTTTTTTTTTAGCGCAAAAGGCAAGATTTAGCACACAAAACACATTCTAGGACATCACTTTTTGAGAAAATTTGCGTCGCCGGTCTTTTGAACAAGAAAAAACTAGGATCATTAGCATTCAAACCTTAGACAATTTTTTTTTTACATCAAAAATTTGCGTCGCTCCGGTTCTAAGCCGTTTTTCACCTTCAGTAACGAGCTTCTTCACCTACATCATCAACAATCAGCTACAACAAAGCAGCAGCCACCAATATGTCAAAGCAGAACAGCGCTGAATGTCAGTTTGCCATCAATATGTTCAAAGCGACAGAAATGTCAATGAAGAAACTGCTCGATCTCCTTGAGAAAACTGTGGAGCAGAAAAAGAGTTTCCGGTCATTGTCTTTGATGATCAACAAAATCAAAGGCCAGGAAACAGAGCTCAAGAAACTCTCAGAGGAAGTGATGAGACAGCAGCCACATCAGAGCACTGCATCATCAATATTGAATAGGCAAACGACACTAATAACTCGCCTCAATGAACTGGAACTGCAAGTTGATCTGTTGGACGACGATGGCCAGCTCAGTCAGTCTTCTAGTCGCATTAGAGATGATGTCAGCATGATCTCCAGCAGAAGAAACCTGTCTCGGCAATCAACACCTGCGCCCAGTGACGACAAGGAACGAATCCAGCATCAGCGCGACATAGAAGGAAAGCAGACCAGCAGTAACATCTTCAATCAGCCGCCTCCATTACCACCACGGCCAAGACAACCATCACTGTTTCTGCAAACATCTAATGAACCAGGACTTCAAATTCAACATGTGCTTGAAGCCCATCAAAGAAATCCTAAAAAGGAAGTTCATGAAAGTCTTCTAAAATCCAAAACTAAACTTGGAAACGAATTAAACGTTCCGAATCCTTTTCCCTGCTTTGACAAAGATATCAGCCAAAAATTCACATCTCCAACAAGATCAGGGAAACTTGAAATTGCCTCCAACCTGGTAAATAGAGATGTCTGCGATATTGAAACAGCTCAAATCAACTTGAGTGACAACTTTGACACGTCGCAGAACCTTTTGCCTCCAATCCAAAATTTGAACCTTTCAGGTAATCACTCACTTTCAAACCCCTTCATTTTGGCAGATCCAACTATTCAATTACAAGCAGATGGTCTTTTTGCCCAAAACTCGGCATTGGAGAAAACCCTTAATTTAAAGTTGCCAAAGCGAAGAAACAATCAGGATTCATATGCCAACAGAAATCCTCAATATCATAATTTTCCCAATCTACAACAGAATGTTGGACCTTCTGAGGTTCAAATAGGAACAAATGGATACCTCGATAGTCAAGTGTTGAACTGTGATCTGCAAAAACTCCCCTGCTTACCCACAGTGGCAAACAGAACCTCACATCTTCCAAGTACAACTGATAAAATAGTGGCAGAAAACAATTGCCTACAATCCAATCAATATATTAATCCTATAACTGGGGTACATTCCACAAGTGTTCCTCCAATTACCGTACAACTGATGGAACAACAGCATCAAAATACCGTCTTAAATCCTGCAGCTCCTAATTTTCTGCCAAACCAGGTAGCTCCACAATCAAACGGAATTACGGCTCCTCTGCAATTTCCACAACCTGTTAACAGTCAACACGGTTTTACCAGCACTTTCTCAGTTAACCAAAATGTGACACAACCCAGTCAGTTGTGTAACAACCAGTTTGTTCCTGACTCTCAAGTTCCATCGAACTGTCAAGCTCCATTAACTTCCACGATCCATGCCCCAATGTGCATTAATCAACACTCAAATCCTGCTGGACAAAATCAGTTGAGCCAGCCTTTAATTTACCAGAGTTTACTGCCCACTGTCAATCAACACATAAGCTCAGCATACTCGAACCCTAATGTAACACAGGAAAAAGGAAATGTTGATTTCAAGCATTCAATCAAATTGCCACCTTTGAAACTTCAGAATTTCAATGGTGATCCTATCCACTTTCACGAGTGGATCAATAATTTCAACACGATGATTCACAACAACCCTTCCATTACAGACACTCATCGTATAACTTACTTACAGAATTCTGTGAGTGGGAAAGCAAAAGACTTGATTCATGCTTACTCCTGCGATCCATCCTATTATCAGACAGCACTGAATGAACTAATCCGACATTTCGGTGATCGTACTATAGTTGTTAATGCGTTCATTAACCAGCTTGAAAACTGGCAAATGAACTTCCAAAACAAGCAAAGCTTCATTGCCTTTTCCTCATTTTTGAAAAGACTTGTGCAAGCCTTCCAATACCTTGGCTTTACAGCAGACCTCCAGTCTACAACACTCATTAAGAAAGCCAAAGAGAAAACGCCACATCATTTGGTTCTGAAATGGACAGAACATTGTCTCACCGAGCTCAACTCAGACCCAACTCTTGTGGATTTTCAACAGTGGTTGGGGCTCCAAGCTCAAATCTACGACAAAGTGAGTCGAGAAAGCAATCAAAGAACCATCAGTTCTCAAGCCTCAAAGTTTGTCAACTCGAACAACCCGCAAACCAAGCAATACAATGGCAATCTCTCAGTGTCAGTCAACAACGCATCAGCGGAAAACAGTAGAAAACAATGGAACTTTGGGCCTCAGCAAAAGCAACCGTCAATTTCACAAAACGTTCCGAACAAAACCTTTAACACAAAACGATCTTGTGAGAAGTGCAAACAAGAACACAGCATTGCCACATGCCCTGAGTATCAATTGTGCTCACCAAGTGATCGATACAACCTTGTCAGCCAAAATAATTTGTGTACAAACTGCTTGAGCAACAAACACCACAAACAATCGTGCCCATCGCAAAAACGATGTCAGGTTTGCAGTGGATTCCACCACACAACCCTTCATGATCCCGCCAAGCAAATCAAACGCCCTACAGCAGCTTTTTCTACTGAAGTTTTTTCTGGTAACAATCCAACAGCTTCGTCTAGTAGCAAAGCTTCAAGTCAAACTCCAAATACATCTTCTCAACAGAAAAGTCAAACAAACAAAGCCCCCAACAGCCGTTATGGCCAAACTTTCAACAACCAAAGCCAGCAAAACGTGCAACGACGTAATTTAAACGGCAATGCAATTAACCAATCGTTCAGCATTAACCAATGCTCAGAAACACCGAAGAATTGGTATGAGCAATTGCAGCTTATTCCAGTTTCATTCCTCAAGGGGAATAAAGCCTTCGATACCTACGCCCTCATAGACCCCGGTAGCCAATTCAGTTTTGTATTGGACGCCATAGCTGAATTTCTTGAGCTTCCCCGTGAAACACAACAGTCAGTACCACTACAATTTCTCAATACAGAGAACAGCATGTCCCTCTCAAAAATTGTTGAGCCAGTCACAATAACTCCATATAAGTCAACTGAAATATCGTTTGAACTCTCTCGAACGTTCAGCACCCCGTCTCTGAACGTCGCAGCTGCAAAAACTTTTGAACTTAATCAAATTTGTGATGCCTTCAACAGTTTGCGCCACATACATTTCCCAAATATTGCCGATGGCAAAATCGGCGCCCTCCTCGGTGTTAACGCATTCGCATTCACCTACCCTACACATGTTATACCTGGCAATCAAAATCAACCGTTTGGTGTGAAAACTAAACTTGGTTGGACCCTCACTGGTGAATATGAGAATTGTATCTCAGCCACCACTCAACAGCCCGCAACTCAGCAGAAGAAATTTATTTTCCATGTATCAAGAAACAGATCAGATGAACCCGGACTTGACGAACTTGTTCAACAGTTCTGGAGTATTGAAGCTGATGGCATTCAGAAGGACCGTGAACAAATTTACACAAAGCAAGAAGAACAGTTTCTTGATATTTTGAAGAACTCCATCAATCACAATGGTGAGAGATATGAAATCAAACTGCCTTGGAAATCAGAAATAAATTTGGAAAACAACTTCTATTCTGCACTGAACCAAGTCAAAAGCCTTAATACACGCCTTCAACGTAAACCTTTGTTGCAGGACAAATACAATGAGACTCTCTTGACAGACCTCGAGAAAAACTATGTCAAACCGGTGGAAATGCAAGATCCTCAACCAGACAGAATTTGGTACCTGCCACACCATCCTGTGGAAAATATCAATAAGCCCGGAAAAGTCCGCCGAGTTGCAAATGCCGCTTCAAAATTCCGCGGCCGATCGCTTAATTCAAACCTTCTTACAGGACCAGATCTCCTTAGTAACCTTTTAGGTGTCCTGATGAGATTTCGAGAACATCCCGTTGCAGTTCTTGCGGACATCGAAGGCATGTTTATGCAAATCGCCATCCATCAGATTGATCAATCTGCTCTTCGATTTCTTTGGTTAGCAGACAATCAGATACAACAGTACCAATTTACCAGACTCATCTTTGGAGCAAATTGCTCACCTTCGTGCGCAATATACGTTCTTAACCATTGTGCCAAAGAAAACAGTCAACAATTCCCAGAAGCCCTCAAAGCCGTCAGAAAGCACTTTTACATGGATGACTACATCCAATCACATGCAACAGAACAAGACGCTTGTAAGGCAGTTTTTCAAACAAAAAATTGTCTGCAAACAGGTGGGTTTCGACTCACAAAATTTGTTTCAAACAGCTCTCTAATTCTAAACCAAATCCCTCCAGAAGACAAAGAGAACAAGACAGATATTGTTAGAGTTCTTGGTGTTAAATGGAATCTTGAGAAAGACTGCTTTTTTATGAAACCTCTCACTGATTTCCCAAAAGATGCCTCAGCATACACTCAACGTAAGATCTTTAGTCTTGTCTCCTCGATCTTCGACCCAATAGGAATAATGTCGCCATCAACGATCCGTTTCAAAATAGTTCTTCAAGAACTGTGGAAACTTGGAAAAAAATGGGACGATCAAATTGCCCCTCAAGTAGTTAAACCACTTCAAAAGAATTTGGATTTATACTTTTCTTCCCCAGAAGTGACATTGAACAGAACTCTGAATAAGAGTTGCCATTCACCAGAAAGTGAAAATGAAATCCATATATTTGTCGACGCCTCAGCTGTAGCAGTTGCAGCCGTTGCATACTTGAAAACAGTTCCTAACTCAGCCACTGATGTTGAAACTTGTTACCTAATAGGCAAATGCAAAGTTACCCCAATTAAACAAATCAGCATACCCAAATTAGAGTTGGAAGCCGCAGTCATCGGAGTGCGCCTTCTTTCAACCATCATGAAAGAGTCATCATTTCACATTACTCGCTCTACAGATAGTCTGGACAGATAGTCAAGTAGTACTTGACTGGTTATCGACAACCAAGAAGCAACCTGTTTTTGTTGCGAATCGCCTCAAAGAAATCCTTGCATCAACTGATGCTTACCAATGGAAACACGTTGCCACCAAAGAAAATCCAGCTGACCACGGGACCCGT
Source organism: Convolutriloba macropyga (assembly GCF_964194025.1). Taxonomy (NCBI): domain Eukaryota; kingdom Metazoa; phylum Xenacoelomorpha; order Acoela; family Convolutidae; genus Convolutriloba; species Convolutriloba macropyga. Next base: position 64,014 of record NW_027451957.1, read on the forward strand.
GGTCTCAACCCAGACGAAATTACAGCCAAGTGGCTAACAGCGCCAGCATTTCTTTCCACAAGACAGCTCAGCGCTGCTGAAAACTCTTCAAAGCATGTGTTAGCAACGCATGAAATTTCACGCAATTTGTCGGAGCAAATAATCGACCCGACACGGTTCTCAACTTGGAACAAGTTGCTCCTGACTTTAGCAACAGTCTTCAATTTGCTCTTTCGGATCAAAAAGCAAAGGCCTAAAGATCACCAGTATATAACAGAAGACGTCATTCTTGCAAGAAATCAGCTGATCAAAATTTCGCAGCAAAATTTCTTCTTCTCAACAATCCAAGCCCTGAAACGTGGTTCCAGGATAGATTCAAAGTGCAAAATCCGTTCGCTCAACCCAATGTTGGACAACAATGGAATCCTTCGGTCATGCGGAAGACTGCAATTTGCGCCAGATAACCTCGAAGTTGAGAAATTTCCGATTATACTGCACGCAAAGGACAAGATAGCGAGACTCTATATAGAGCATGCACATAACATTTGCGTTCACCAAGGAACAGAGCCAGTGAAAGCTTTTGTGCAGCAAAGATACCACATCATTGGACTCAGAAAAACACTTTTGAGTATAAAGTACAGATGTTTCCTCTGCAGACGATTTGCCGCTCAAAACATTCAACCCGTCATGGCTCCCCTCCCTGCCTGCCGTTTCCCGACAGACTCTACCCAGTATCCTTTCGCGAACAGCGGAGTCGACTTTTTTGGACCCTTTTATATAGAGGATGCCAAAGGACATATTGAAAAACACTACGGCCTCATCTTCACTTGCCTGGTTACTAGGTGTGTCCATCTAGAAGCTTGTCCCGATCTCAACACTGACACTTTTTTAAACGCCTATCGACGTTTTGTAAGCCGCAGATGCCAGCCAACAACAATGCTCAGCGACAATGGCAAGACATTTATTGGTGCATCTGAGGAACTAAAAAGATCTGTGAAACGTCTCGACAACGACAAAATCTACAAAGCAATGGCAGCAACGAACACAACCTGGAAGTTCAATCCTCCCTATGGACCTCATTTTGGCGGTATTTGGGAGCGCTTGATCCAGACCGCGAAACGCACTCTATTGATCATTCTAGGCTCCAGAAGGCTGTCGCTTGATGTGTTCAGGACAATTTTGGTCGAGACCGAAGCTATATTGATTTCCAGACCACTAACGATTGTCGCTGACCTTCCAGAAAATGAAATGCCTCTCACGCCAAACCATTTTCTGATCAACAGACTGTTCAACTCTCTCCCACCAGGAAAGTTCGACAGCCAAGAACCCGCCAGTTTCAAGTCTTGGAAGAATGTGCAGCAAATGGTCAACCATTTCTGGAAACGACTCGTCAAGGAGTATCTTCCGACACTGTTAAAGAGGTCCAAATGGAGCGATAGTGACCAAACACCACTCAGAGTCAACGACATCGTTTGGATTCTGAAAGATATGACTCCACGTGGAATTTGGCCCCTTGGACGTGTTCTTGAAGTCTATCCTGGACGAGATGGACAACACCGTGTGGTGAAGGTGAAAACGGCTTACGGCACGTACGTTCGTCCTGTCTCCGCCCTCGCACGTGTTTTGGCTGATTAGCCTATTTTTTCGTGACCTTTTTTCGAAACGGTTTTCTAGGCAACTTGGGTTACACCCTCTTCGACGATCTGGTCAAACGTCTGTGATGTGTTAGTTGGCCTCCTCTTTCCCCTGGAGCATGTCGTGCAACAATCAAGTCAGAAGTAAAACTTGAAAAAACATTGACTTTTGTCCTTATCGCAACCAAAACGAGTTGGTTGTTCCCGCAACTTAAAAACTGATATAAAAACTTACCAAACTAAACTGTCTAGAACAATGTAATTGAACCTTATCTACATTCTCTTACAATAGGTCTTGTCTAAATGCTAATATAAAGACCAATTTGGCAGTGTGTAAAATAATCAAAATTGGATTGGTTTAATAAATCTTTGCCAATTAAAAACCTAATCTATGTAACCGCAATGGAATACTAATTACTAGCTCTAATCAAACATCTACTAATTCAGTCGTATGATTGAAATCACTGTTTTACAAATCAATTTGAATTGACTATTCAATGTTTCAGAAGCTCTACAGCATTACGAAATTTTTGATGCATAAGAGTAGAGCTGATAAAACTATTATTCATTGCATTCAAGCGAATTTTGTAGCAAATATATTTGTCTTGTTAGTCTTTTTGCAGCTGAAAGATGATTATTGAGATATAATATATATATATATATATATATATATATATATATATAGATATAAATATATATATATATGTGTGTGTAATATATATTATTTAAATATATATATATATATATGTGTATATATATATATATATATATATATATATATATATATATCTATATATATATATGTCTGTGTGTGTGTGTGCGTGTAATTAATATATATATATATATATATATATATATATATATATATATATATATATACATGTTTATATATAAAATTGTTTTCCTTGCAAAAATGATACTGTTACTAGGGTTAACTGATCTCAGAAGTTAGTAGTTATTATATTAGTCCTGTTGCTCCTTTTACAACTCTAAGAGGATTATTGAGGTTCTTCAGGTTTTACTGATGAAGCATTTTTGTTCATGAATTATACGTTTGACTTATGTTCCCGAACACTGAAGTTCGTATGAGAACGTATCAAATACAAACAGACAGACACACATACAAACACATACGTGCATACACACACACTTACGCCCCCCCCACACACACACACACACACACACACACACACACACACACGCACACACAGACATACCTACCTCCCACACCACACACACACAAACACGCACACACACACACGCACACCCACGCGCGCACTCACACCACACACGCACACGTACACACAGCTAACGCCCCCCCCCCC
>NW_027451958.1:0-15997 GCF_964194025.1 Convolutriloba macropyga
CTGACCAAATGGCTTTGAGATACCATTTCTTGGCCATATATGGTCTTCTGACATTATTTTTGGTCAAAAATGGCCTTTAGGCCTATTTTGTTGGACGTTTGATCTTCTAATTGTATTTTGTCAAGTACGGTGTTTAGAAAAAACTCAACATTGCGCAAGAAGGGCTTTTTCATATTGTTTTTTGGTTCAGGATGGTTTATTGATATCATTTATTTTTCCAATTTTATCTCCGAGAGCAATTTCCTATTAATCATGCTCTTTTGATACCATTTCACGGTCGAATTTAATCGGTAAGTGCAATTTTCTTATATGCTTCATGGTCTTTTGATACCATTTCCTGCCTGAATTTCATAATCTCCAACCATTTTTTGTCAAGTGTTGTCATTTGATTTTATGTTTGGCAGAGTATTGTCTTCTCATAACATTTCTTTGTAAAGCATGGCTCCTTGATACCTTTTCTATGCCAAGTACTAGTTTTAATTTCTTATCGAGAATGCTGTTTTGATTACATATTGTTAGTTCGTGTGAGACCTTTTAAAATCATTGTAGTCATGCGTGATGTTTCAATCACGTTTCAATGCGTGTTGTTTCAATCGAGAATAATGGCCTTCTCATACACAATTTTCCCTCGTCGAGGAGTCCGCTCAAATTCCGCTCAAAAATGCAAGAGATAACCGGAATGAGCGGAATTTGACCAGAATGAGCGGAGTCGATGAGAAATGATGCAAGACATGAGCGGAATTTGAGCGGAATAAAAAATGCAATAAATGAGCGAAATTTGACAGGACCAAAAAAAGTATGCACTTAGCGGAAACATTGAACCTCATAGCCCTTAGAATAAACGTATAACAAAAAAATATGACAAACTTGTCAGCGAATGGTTATCTGATACTAAATAAATTTATAAACAAAATAGAGAATGACCTGAACATTGTCAAATGAACCAGTGCTGAATACAAACGCGTTATTGGTGTCTTTCATTTGTGTCATAATGAACTGTGGTTGGTCGAGATCTGCGCCAATGTCAATTGGCCTCCCGGCATTGTTCTTCCATTTCAAAGTCATCTCATTCGTGGTGAACGAGTACGATTCCATTGCTAGATCGCATGTCTGAAACAAGCATGTCGGAAAATTGATTTTTAGTGAAAAAAAACACTTTTGAATGCCATAGCACAGTATTCGCTGCACAAACTTTGGAAAAATCTGGACATGAGGATTTTGTCTCTGTGGTATTGTTTGCGAACATAATTTTGACCTGAAGGCTCAAATAAATGATGACAGCAAAACCAATGGCCAGGTGGAAGTTTGCATTTATGGCCAGACAATTAAAAACACGCAATTGAGTCCTAAAGTGCATTTTGATTAATTGTACAAGCTTTTTTGCCAAAATCTGATCACCAAAGCACTCATTTAGGTCTGATTGATCCTTTACGAGCCATTGGTTGATCATGAATGTGTTGTACTTCTTACAGTCCGACAATCAACGCGCCAAATTTCATTTTTTTTAAAATTTAAAAAATTATTAGAAATTGGTATCTCTAAGCGTAGACTCCACTGTAGATATATACAGCCGATGAACAAAAATTTATCCTGCAGGCCCTCGCGATACTTCCGAGGACCACCTGGCCTCCACAAAGCAAAAAGCAAAGATATGTATGTGTGGTTAATATTATTATATAAGAGTCAAGGTTAGATATGAGGGAGTCAAGAAAAAAAGTCTCAGAAAAATTATGCCTACTTCTTTCTCAATATACCAATGTTTTATAAGTTGTTAGATGCATAAAATAAAATAGAAGTTTTTTTTGAAAACAAACTGCTGAAAACTTTTAAATGAGTTCACTAAAATATTGTTCCTAAATATATGATCATTATTATATGAGAAAAAAAGAGCTGATGTGGAAAACGAGCTTAAGCAAGCTCGTATTAAAACTAACAAAAATCTGATCATGACAATGTTTGTCTAGAGGGGATGAACAAGGTACAACCGAGCAAGTGTAACGAAAGAGCTAAAATCTGATCATGGAAGATCATTTTCTCTCTTATACCAAAGTAAAAAAAAGAGTGTAAATAGAGCTGAAGTTTGAACATGGATGATCATCATCTGGAATTTCTGATCGTGGTGAATCGAAAACGAGGTCAACCTGAGCCCTTGAAGAACAAGCTAAAATTAGATCGTGCAATATTACTGCTTGGATGGATCTCATTATTAACGGAGATTTGCTATAAAATAAATGTTGGAAATAGAATTGAATGCGTGAATTTCGTAGTTTTTTAATTTATCTTTTACAAGATGCCAAAATTAACCTTGAAGCCCGAAAAGCTCTGGAAATATATTTTTCTTCGGATTTCTGCACGTGTTTTTTTTCAGTAAATTGGACTACAATTTCAATAGAAGAGAAATGATTTCAATGGATTTCAATGAAATATATAACAACTTTTATAGAAGATAAAAGCAATTTAAATATCTCAATAAATAAATTCGCCCAAAAGGATATGCTTTTCAAAATTTTTGTCCAAACAAATAAGTAGAATAAATAAAATTACAGCCAAATATTTTTTTCAGCTAAATATCACGGGAGCACTTCACATTGTTTTTCGAAAATCAGCGAAATTTTTTTCAATTTAAAATCTTTACGCGCATTTGTTATTAAGCAATGGCTACAAAGCACTTGTTGATTTAGTGCAATAAATCCATGTCTGCCGTAGTCGAGGCGAAAACTTTATAGTGACAGATCTTGCAAGACTCTTGTTAAAAAACTTTATCTTGCAAGATCTTGCAAGAAACACTTTATTTTGCACGGTTCTTGCAAAAAGAAAAACCACTTTAAAAAAAGCTGAATTACAAAAATTTGAGTCAAAACCAAAAACAAAATAAATTAAAAAGGACAGAGTTGACATCCAAGTCAAGTGAAATATCTCTCTTTTGTGGCAAAAATTTAGTAATTTTAAGGCTAACCCAAGTGAGATGGGTTGGTTATCTTGTAAGAATCTGGCCGCTTAATGCAGTAAAATCGTTATCTAACATTTTCTGTTTCAAAAATCCAATTCTATCTTTCCGATTAACATTTTTCCTAGTTTTGTTCCGTCGGCTTCATTTTGTCGATGCAGAAAATTTTGCACATTCGTATATTAGAAATGTAATACAGGAAGATAGCTTTTGGCTGCAGAATGCAGTTCTCTTTATGATTGTGAAGCCTTTCTGTGAGAATCCCTTTCCTGCGAGTCCTTGATTTTGGCTTTTACAGTAAGAAATGGAAAAGAAAAGAAAAAAATCTCTTACTATTTCCACCTTCAACTATTTCCATTATTCTTCATATGTTTCTTAGTTCAAAGCATCTCAAAATTAAAAATTTTAACAATATAAGGTGCTCTTTCAGTACTTAAAGCAATAGATATTGTTTTCCGATACTAATCTCTTCTTCATTTTAATCAGAAAAATGTCTTAATTGTTGTTAAGTTTCTCATTGTTTTTGCTATTTGCGCACATTCTGTCCTTTCTTTCCCGTGAACTTTTTCTGTGACTTTTTTTCCTCTTAGCGCTAATCGTGTCTGTATTTTTGCAAGTTTTTGTGTTTGCGTTTTTTTGGGCACATTGCGTCCGTTCGTTTTTTTAAAACCATTTTTCGGTGTTCTTTCATTTTGTGCGCACATCATTACAGGATTTTTTGCGTTTTTCTGTGTTTTTGTTGTTGAGCACAGTTTTTCCGTTTTTTATTGCCGTTTTTCTGTATACACTTTTTTTTGATACATCGTGTCGGTTTTTTTTTCTTTTTTTGTTACTTCAAATTTTTTGGGCGCCAATCACGTCTGTATTTTTTGGATTTTTCTGTGTTTTTGATTTTTGGGCACATGTGACCGCTTTTTTAACCGTTTTTCTGTGTTCTTTGTGTTTTGGCACATCGTTTCCGTTTTCAATTTTTCTGTAATTTTTGTTTCCTCTTAGCGCTAATCGTTCCTGTGTTTTTGCAATTTTGTGTGTTTTGGGCACATTGTGTCCACTCATTTTTTTAAAACCATTTTTCTGTGTTCTTTGATTTTTCGCACACATCGTTTCTGAATTTTTCGCGTTTTTCTGTGTTTTTGTTTTTGAGCACATTTTGTCTGTTTTTTATTACCGTTTTTCTGTAAACTCTGTTTTTTTTATACATGATGTCCATTTTTATCCATTTTTTTGTTCCTTCAACGTTTTTGGGCGCCCATTGCGTCTGTATTTTTGCGTTTTTCTGTGTTTTTGTTCTTTGGGCACATGTGTCTGCTTATTTAACCGTTTTTTTGTGTTCTTTTTATTTTGGCACATCGTGTCTGTTTTTCTGTGTTTGTGTTTTTTGCCCATCGAGTCTCTATTTTGGCGTTCTTGTTTTTGTGCGCATTGTGATTGTATTTCTGCGTTCTTGGTTCTTAATTTTGTAGTTTTTGCGTTTTTCTGTGTTTTTGTTTTTGGGGCACACTGTGTTCTTTCTTAATTATGCCAGCTTTGGTTGTTTTCAAATATGTTTTATAAGGTATTCAAGAAACAAGTTTTGAGGGCCACCAGTAAACCATCTTCACCTGAGAAGAAAGAAAAAGTTCTTCGAGTGAACGAAACACTACGAAACACACGAAACATAAGAAATCAGAAAATCATGAAAACAGGAAAGAAAACAGAAATTGAAAATAAGGGAAAATTTTGACAAACATGATTGAAGGACCCTTTTCTGATGCTTTATATTTATAATTTTCCGATGTTTTTAACTCTTCGGCTTCATTTTGTCGAAGCCAAAATTTGTGTACATTTCGTGTCTTAAAACATTTTAGATTTTTTTCTTCGAATATAGGTCATAAGAATTGGTGGTGGCAAAACCAACTTCAAAATCTAAAAGGGCTATTTTGCGAGATTCTTGATAGTAAAAGTTAATCTTGTAAGATTCTTGAAAACAAAATAACTTTGTAAGTTTGTTGAAAGAAAAAGTTTATCTCGTAAGATTCTAGTACGAAAAAAATATCTTGTAAGATGCTCCAAGATTTTTGAAGAAATTCATGCAAAATGATGCATTGTCTGCCAAGATTTTGTCGGAATCTTGCAAGATCTTGCGAGACAAACTTTTTTCTAACCAGGGTTGAAATGCTTTTATCAGTTCATTAACCATTTAATCTTTTATCTTGCGCTGTCTAGTTTCTCGTAATTCAAATGCGCTGTGCACGGTATAACCTGATCTTTGCAATGGTTTATAATGTGACAAATCTGCAAATCCTTGGTTTATAGTTGAAACTCTAGCAAACGATTACGTCACTCAAAAATTAAAAATTACATTCAAAAATGGCATAACGGCTTCTGGCTCTAGTTACACATAAGAAAAAAACAAAAGATAGCTTTATTTCTCAAGATTGTATACTGACTATCGAGGTCACATTCCCTGTATTTTTGTCAGAGGATTTGAAAAATTTATAGATTGAAGTTCGATCGAAAACTTCATTATTTTCTTCCGATACACTTTTTATTCAAACAGATCCAGTTCAGAACTTCTAATATTTATGTTGACAGCCTTAGAGAAGGCGATTAGATTGTCTGTGGTATATTGAAGTAACTGCAACAAGATTATTTCATGGACAGTGAAAATGTTAGCCTTCTCAAACATGGGAGTGGCGTGGAAGAAATTTGACTTCTCAAAAATTATACGATATATACGTTTTCGGATAAGGAAAAATGATTGCAAGTTATTTTTGTTTGTAATTCTGTAAGCAAGGAGACCGTAAGATATAACGGGCTCTGTGTACATTTTCTAGAATAAAATTCGGTGATGCACATTTGAAGTGTTCTGAAAATACTTTAGAAATCCACACAATTTTGCCAGATTTCACATATTCGTGATTTGAAATTCAATCAATTGTGAATTTTTGTCAAATCCTAAATATTTGATCTTATCAGGAAGTCTGACTTCAGAATTATCAAATCGTATGATTTGATTGTTACCAAAACTTTTCCTCTAACCGAACTTAAGCAATATAGTTTTTTCTATGTTTAGACTCATTCCGTTGCAACAAATTCCTTTAATCAATATTGCCAGACTATGATTATTCTTGCTCGCAGCATCATTTTTGCTAGAGAAAATTAGTGTTGTATCATCTGCATGCATCGTAATTGATGGAAATTAATGAGCCTAATATTGAACCCTGAGGTACAGCCGTTTGAATCTCCGTAGATATGGATCTCAGAGTTCCCACTTGCAAATATTGTTTGCGTTTTTGAAGAAAACTGTCTAATGATAACAATGCTATACCTGGGATGTCATCATTCTCCAATTTATTTATTAGTATTCCATCAATCGGCTTTGCTCACATCCAGGAACAATCCCAAATATTGCATGTTTGAATCAAATAGTCGCCTTAATCTTCCTATTTTTTTAACCAAGGACTGGGTTCTTGAAATTTTGGGTTGGAAACCAAACTGTTGCTCGGTTATTTGACTAGTTTTAATTAGAAAACATATAATACGTTTGTGGAAGATAATCCTGCAGTAGGTCTAAAGTTGGTAGGATTCTGCCGATCACCAGCTTTTAAAACAGGAATAATTTTTGCTACTTTGAAAAAATTCGTATACCATCACCAACTTCTTGATCTGTTGAAAAGTGTACACGAGGTTTACAAATGATTGGACTGAAAAACTTGACAAAAAGAATATTCAAACCGGCGGTTTCCACTGCCTGGCTATTCGATAGTCCCATACATATTTGAAACATCTGGGATCCTTACTGGAAACAAAAGGGATCTTTCATTTGATGGAATATCAAATGCACGAGTGTTCTGTAATTTTCTATCCCATTTCTGGTCCAATTGATGAAAAGAAATTTTTGAATTGAGCCGCAGTGATATCCCCGTTATCTGGTTTGATTCTGGTTTCGCAATATTTCATTGTAATAAAAAAACGCGTTAATTTCAGGTTTAAGTAGAGTTTCTGAAAATTGTTGATTCAAAACTTCTTTCGCTTTACGAATCATATTTAAGCATTTTCTTTTGCCTTGTTTGAATTTAGACCGCTCATCTCTTGATTTTGTCTGCAGATATTTTTGATGGGCCTTCTGTTTCTTTTCAAGGGCATTTTGCATCTTTCGAGTCATTCAGTGAAGTCTATATTTTTGTTGAGTTTTGAAAAATGTTTTTAAAGGAAAAAATTTGTCAAGCGTTGACACATGAATGTCGAGTAAAACTTTGTGGCCATGATCAAGTTCAATTTTTTTGAAGACGTGTTTTACCACTTAATGATTACCATAACATAAAGGCCTACAGAAAATGTCAGAATCATTCAAGGTGTGCAATGTTCTTCTTTGTATTACTTCAATTAAAGCCTGTTTGTTTTCACCGGTAACCAACAGAATCCCTCAATAATCAATTATATCACATTTTTCAACAGATGCATCAATAAACTTGAAGTTGGAGAAAACTAAAACATGGTCAATACAAGTGTTTGTTGTTTTTGTTATGCTTGTTGAACTGCCTATATAAAGCAGTTGCAAATTCAAAGACTGAAGCATGTTTCTGCATCTCTCCTATGCTTTATTCGAAACCAAAGTATCAACATTAAAATCACCCATGATCAAATTTTTCGCTCTTTTTCCTAATGCTGGCCTGAATGTTTCAAAGTCCTCACGAAATACATAAGATTTGTTTTGCGGTGAGTTATGTGTTCTACAATTAATGAAAATTTTTTTCTGGTTCTCAAAGTTAACGCTATATTATCAAAGCACAAATTCTGTATAATCTGTTCTTTGATAACAAGAATATCTTTTTTTACAAAAACAGCTACTCCACTACATTTTTCCACTTGTTTGAAGAAAACCCTTTGTACTCTTCAACAGAGTAAAAAGACGTCTGATTGTCTTGCCATGTTCCCGTAAGAACAATTACTGAATAATAGTTATCATTGGATTCTAAGTTACAGAATAAGTCATCGAAATTAGCTCTGATGGTTCGCTTTTGAGACGAAATAACTGCATGAGTGGCGTTCGCTTAATTGAAGCTTTGCTCCGGTTTATAACCATTGAGAAACTAATTTCTATTTTCACTCTGTGCAGACTTTATGGCCGCGTACTTTTAGAATACAATATTGCAGCAACTCTTTTGAAGAAATTCCTAGGAAACTAATTATTCAGGATTGTTTTATAGTCACGGAGATTGTCCATATGGTCGACATGTAAAAGGAAGCAGTTCTTGAATAAACTTCATGTTTTTCCTTCTAGTAAAATGGGTTGCAAATCACAAAATAATCCAAATAAATATGTTGTTGCATAAAAAATTCCTCTTTCCTCTGTGTTGGAAGTTATTGAGAGAACATGTTTAACTTTAACTTCGATGAGTTATTTACATTAATTTTTCAAATAGCTTTTTTTGTATTTTGCGGTAATTTTCATTCTAAAATAGGTAATTGAAAAAAAAATTTTATTTGAAAAACCATATTTAGGAGCAAGTGTATAAATTATAACCCTCGAGGTAATTTGGGTTGAAATTCTGGCGGGTTTCCCCGGGTCTACTTCGCTGCACTAATTTTTTCTATGAATTGCGGTGATGGCCGTAAAAATTAAATTTTCACTGCTAAAAACTGCAATTCTTTCAGAAATATTCTAAAATCAACGCATTTCTTAGGAAAGATTACCGCATTCGAAGCGTTCATCGCTAAAAACTATCACGCTTTCTGCGCAAAAAGCCGAGACATTCGCGCACATTTTTTGTTAATGCAGGTTTGCGAACAAAAGGCACAGAAATTACACCAATCATACCCGAGGTTCGAAAGGGTATTTGGTCATATCAGATTCACATTTGACTGTGACTTCATAGGCTTCAGAGAGGCGAACATCTCCTGTATACGTGATGGACATACGCTGTTCAGGGTCGCCTTTCTTATGCACAGACACTGCACCAGGGAAGAAAACGTCTGAAACAGTCGCACTGCCCCTTTTCCATCAAAACAATTATTATAATTTAGTGAGTATTGACTTTGAGTGATATCCCCAGTTGAGAGGGGGATATCCCCTTATGAAAAGACTTAGAAAGTTGTCGACATGGGGGTAATTTCCCTACCTTAAATACACGGTCGACTCCCTTAGGGATTTTCGACCTAAAGTCTTTTCATAAGTCGGCCAACGGTCTTTTCATATCTAATATTGGTCCACCAATAGTCTGTTCATATCTGATATCGTCGACTTAAACTCTTTTCATAAGTCGACCAATGGTCTTTTCATATCCAGTACGGTCGAGCTTAAGTCTGCTCATAGGTCTCTTTTAACAAAAGCTCGGTGCATTTTTAGGGGTTCATGGGTACTTTAAACTGAGTGTTGAGTACCCAGTATGTACAAAGATAACATCAAATGCACTAGAAACATGTCAATGATATGAAATAGAAGGACAATATGTCGGCTCGAAAAAAGATTTGAAAAAAAAATTTTGTCTTTGGCCATAATTTTTTGCAAACTGAAGTAAAACAATTAACGCCTGAAACTACATTTTAAGCAAAAACGTATTCGTCAAAACTCAAAGTCAACCATTGCCATATCGGTTGACCTAAAGTCGACCATGACCATTAGGGTTGACCTAAAGTAGACCATGACCATAAGGGCAGACATAAAGTCGACCAAGACTATTAGCGTCAATATAAAATCATTTCATACCCAACATCGGTCGACCACTGTCTTTCTATACCCGATATTGGTCGACCACGGTCTTTTCATAATTCGACGTCTCAACTGGGGATATTCTCGATTGGGCTGGAATAAAACAGCCGTCCTTGAGTTTGGCTAGAAATAAAACCTGTCCTGGAATTTGACTAAACAATAAAACGTAGCCTGGAATTTGGCTAGAATAAAAACGTGTCGTGGAAATTGGCTGGACAATCAAATTAGTCCAGGAGTTTCGCTTGAAAATAAAACATTTCTTGGAACCTGGCTAGACACAAAAATTAATATGTGTATAAATGTGTTTTTCATTTTTGTATGTGAAAAAATTTTTGGCTGGACTTATGAAAAGAATTAGCCTTGCATTTAACTAGTGTCTTTGACCATGTAAATTAATATAATTTCCCCCCTGGAATTAACAGGACTTTCCACAATTTCCAGGTCTAGACTAGAGAAAGAAGTGCAATCATGCGCCATTTTGAGCAATGTTCAGCAAAAAACATTCGTGTGCTGTGTTATTTGCTAGCACTTCTTATAATACAAAAGATTTAAAATGCATGATAAAAACCAGGTTGAAGTCCTCAACCCATGGCAGCTAATGGCCAGTCCCTTTTCGGTCGGGGCAAGGGTTTCCGGTACAACCCAACTCAATATTGTATAAAACATGTTGTTTACACTGTTTCCGCTGTCTCATCAATACCAAACTTTTAGTCCGTTACGTCTGGGTCTGGCCAATACCAACACTTTGGTATGTTTGATCAGCCCAAAAACTATATTTCCGTCTGTTTGATCTGGTCAATACCAACTATTAGGTCTCTACGGACTGAATTGAGTGAACTGGCTCTATGAATTAAATGTATCCCAAACCCTGAGAAGCTGCCTGACGAAAAGCCAACATTCCGCAAAATCTACAGTTTTGTGTTGCATTGACTGTTTTTCAAAAAGACATCCGATGAATGGCAACAAAGAGAAACTTCTAGATGATAAGGCTACGTCGCCATATTTGTAATTGAGATTCCCAACGGTTTTTAAGTCTACAGTTTTTTCATAAAAATTTTGAATAAATTTCACTTTCATCTCTATTGTGAAAAAGTGAAAAGGAGAATTATTTAACTTTAATTGGATACTACTTCAAGTTTTGAGTGAGTCTGGCCCATGGTCTGCGCAAGAGCCTATTTAGTCTGGTTGTTGGTTTGGCCTATTGTCCGGCCAAAAGTGTGATCTAGGTCTATTCGATCAGTCTTGCCGCAGCTTTGGAGAACAGTCTGCGTAGTCCGACAAACAGTCTTCTTAGTCTGTGAACTGGTCAAGGAATGCAAAAAGATTGGCAATTGTGGTCAGTACTCTTCTTTTGGTCTGGTCGGTCTGTACCCCGTGTCACCGACTCAAGTCCGTCTAGCCAAGACCTGTCCTGGTTCATGAATCTTATACTGGGAAACTTGAGCAACATTGATGAAAATATTTACCCAATTTAACACAACAATAGTCGAGGCTTGGACTTTATGAATAGTTTTGATAAGTCCAGGGTATAAATATTGAATTTCATTAGGAGATCACCCAACCAAAGTTGGGTAAATTTCTTTTTGTATCTGTTTTCTTAACCACTCTTTTTATGAATGGATATAAACTCACCTAAGCTAGAAATACGAAAATTTGGACTAGTTGAAGCCGCGGAATTTTCTTTTAATGCAGATAGGCGTCCAAATTTTTGCAATGTAATTTTCACATTTAAATAATCAATTTAAGCAAAAAAAGTTTCCTGCTAACTACAAAGTGATCAACTCAATTGGATTTAACAGAATAAAGTGTGCAACATTTACTGCATGTAAAAGTAGCTCCATTTTAAAAACTCAAATTAGAAATGAGTTTTAAGAAGCCATACCAACGAACCCCACGAAGGTCATCAATAAATATCAGAGAAAAACACTTAACCAACTTGTTGTTTTGTTGCTCAAGAGCGGAAAGATGCAAACAAGAAAAAAAAACAAAATGGAAAACATTTTAGTTGAAAAATTTGATTGGAGTGGTTTATTTTAATAAAAATAACCAACTTCTTCAACTCAAATAATTTTAGCTCAACGATCAGGAACATTTGCAATGCTATTTTTAAATGAATCCCTGAATATTTGGATCTTTTCTCATCAAATTGGGATAAAAAAATTGCAAAAAAATTGTGAAACAAAAAAAGTGGAACATTTCTCGTAATGTTGAAGCCACGTTTTCGTTGTAAGATGTTAAAAAAGGTAACCTACTATAGTTAATTAAGATTATCGATCTTCTCAATGATACAACTTGTGCTTCTATACCTCTGCTACAGATATCCAACGGCCAAAGCGTACACTCCTTACCCTTCCCCTCCCCACTAAAACCATTTTGGTTATTCGGTCAAAATTGATCGAAGATACCGATGCTATCTGGCCTTGTGTTTATAGTGAAATATCTGTCTGAATAAGTTCTATATACCAATTGAAAGCCCCTTTCGAAATCGATCTGATGAGCCAAGACCTCTGAACCCTATAAATGATATCTATCATGTGTTAAGTTTGACAGCTGATTAACTCCTTGATCTTTTAAAAAAATTTTGGTTTTTTCGCGTTTTTCGGACTTATTTCGGACGATTTCTTTGGCGTTTTCCGCTTTTGTTCTTTTGTGGACCAATTCTCTGCCTTTTTATTGTTTCTTGACCTGTTTTGGACAATTTCTCGACTACTTTTCGCATTTTTGAGACGTTCGAAGACTTGATTCAAAACGTGCTAAATCATGACCCAGACTTATCTAAAGACTTGTCGAGTTTAGGCAAAGACTCGACTAAGGAATTCTCAAGACTTGTCAATTCTAAAGATTTGATTCAAGACGTTTTCTTTCTAAAAACTCACATTATCATAGCTCTGATACATACATAACGTGCAATGAGACGTCTTCAGTGATAGACGAGTCTTGAGGTTCAGTCCGGGAGCATATTTGTAAGATGAATTCGAGGCACATTTTTTTTCACGTCAATTCTGGTCAATCATATTGCTATTTTCAAAATTACAGGTCTAAACCTGGCATGATCTACTGTTAATAAGTGAAAACCTTAATCTTAGGTTTAGATTTGAAAAACTATTACCGCAAACAGTTTCCCAAATAATACAATGAGTTTATTGAAAACGAGCAACTACAATTTCTCTAAGAGTCGACCTGCAATGAATGTGCTCATTTTTGTCCTTACTGCTGAATGTTGATTTGAGAAATTTTACCTGGAGTCCAAAAGTGCTCAATGGAACCCCGAGTGTTCAAAGAGACTTGGTTGAGGTCGCCTGATTTGAGTTCAGACCAGTCCAAACGATTGTCATTCCAGTACAGCCTCAAAAAGAAGTTCACTTTGAGCTGGCTATTCGAATCTATCATTTCCAGGTCACTCATGTACATTGTCACAGTAACATTGACTGGAACATTTTCGTCGAATGATGGCCGAATTCTTTTGTCATAATCAAAAGAAATCTTGTCCAGGATTTCGGAATATTCTTTTGAGGAAATAGCGTTAGAACCTCTAAACAAAAATGTATTCACGACAACTAAATAAATAACTAGAAAGGAGAATTTCATTTCTGTTCGGCCTAAATAGTGAGCAATTTAAAGATGATTTAATAAAACTCTTGTCGAACGCTTTGCAATTATTTTAGTAGAGGTCGAGTTTTAAAGCAAAGTTTGGTTATGATAAGAGAGAAGGGGTGGATTTTTGTTAAATATCTGCTGCTTCAAATGTTGGCTTAGAAGTCAAGCAAACAAATAGCCCACGATTTGAGGATTTGCGAAAATGAGACAAAGAAATTGAATGGTATAGAGTTCAAAACTGCGAGTTGTATGAATATCGGTACAACAATTGGTGTTAACAGTAATAAATTTTGCACCTCATTCTTGTAAATTCTGGTCAGAGGATTTTTTTTCTCTGTAAGTTCTGACGTTCTGATAAATTTTTGCCCAAAAAATGACCTGAAGTGATGCATCAATTGATCAGATCAGAATCAATTGGATACCACGATCGTTATAAAATTGTTGTTAGCAGAATTTTTGCAATGATTCCAGAAACCCCTCAGAAAAAAATATTGTAAAATTGAGATCATATTATCAAGATTTCTTCTCGTGCATGGAAATGTCGAAAAAAAAACAAGCTAAGTTTATCTGAAATTTACCTGTCACAAAATCTCGATAAATGTTAGCCTTCTTTTATGTCTTATTTTACGACCAGGTTTCAAAAACAACGAAAAAAAGAAAACAAAATAGGTGATCGGTCAAATAATTTTCACTCTGACTTGTAAAATGGAACAAGGAGTCTCGTTAATGTGCGTGTGCACATACTGTTCCGACCCCGCTCATGCACATTTCTTTTCAACTGTATACCAATCGAAAAAAAAATTAATAACGTTCGAACTTTTGGAAAACTGCCAGTAGGAAGACTGCAAAAAATTAAATGAAATAAACAAAACAAAAAATTTTTTCACGGCCGGAACTTTCTAATTTTAAAGTATCTAATTTTCAAATTTTAAAATATATAATTTTAAAATCGATTAGTAGCAAAGAAAAAATATGAGATCAAACCTCAAGAAAACAAAATCACTCGTCTTTAATAAGAAAGCAGATGTGGCTTGTCCCTGATGAGACTAGAAAACAAGTTCACAAAGACAGGGACAATAGGGGCAAAATGAAAAATCCATTGAATGTTCTCAACCAAAAAGAAACAAAAGACTTAAAAATATGTGCTTTACACTAACAAATTCTGGATAGTCTTGCTATTAACTTCTAAAGAAAACAATGGCACCAATGATATTGAAATTTTTGAAATGGAGCAAGAACTGCTTGTACCGGTAATAACCATACACTCGACTAAAAAAAGAAATCTATCGAAGCCATTAAAAAACAAGCTACACAAACTGTTTTTGTATACGTTCAATTGAGCCTCTTTTCAATGACAACTGAATATGTCATTACTGTGGTAAATTTACAAGACTTCGAAGATAATCACAATTTTGAAGACATTTCAAAAGTAACATTTTTGAGGAAGTTCGTTGTGTCAAGGCCATTAAAACCTTTAGTTTTCAGCAGTGACCATGTTCAAAAATTTTAACTCAAAAAGAAGCCGGTGAGAACTATTGATAATCAGATTAAGTTCTGCGACCCCAAAAAACAAAAACAATCAGAAATGAAGAAATTGAAATACAAAATATAAGAAGATAATTTCAAAGACATCAAAACCATAAGTAACCCGTTGAAAATTTTGCATCTGTCAATTAAGCGTTTTTCTTGTAAATATTATAGACCGTAAATTCTGTTCAAAGCGTATAATCAATGTCATAAAGAAAACTGTTGAAACATAAAACCAATAATCAATTTGTTACTGGTGTCGGCAAAAATTATATCTGACCTGCATTTAGATGGAGCGAGCATTAGAGTCATAAAAATCAGACTAAAAGAAGAGTAACTATTGAGAGTCCTAACAACCATTAGGTATCGACTCGAAGCATGCGTTTTTTTACCCCATTTATCTTCAGGAAACCAATTGCGCTTTCATTTAATCAGATTCAGTCATAGTTTTACAGAAAGAGCAAGAAAGCAGGCAAATCTGAAAATTTCATTTAAATTTGGCGAAAACTGTTTTTGTTTGTCAAAAACGCAAAACAATAAACTGTTCCCTGAAAAAATAGCTGCTCATTGGGTCTAATCTGCAGGTAAATGAGGTTTTTCAATAATTGAAACTTGGTTTAAAAAGTGATTGTCTGTAATTGACATAAAAAGACTGTTGACATAAGAATTATGATGATTTTTTCTTAAAAGATAAAACTCGAACAACTTTTTTGATTGAAAACAACAATAGCTTTTTTATCACTTATCTTCTTTTCAGTTCTTGTAATTTTTCAATTTTTAGCGAAAAAATAAGTTTGAAAAACATTTTGATGCAAAACGGTACAAAAATCATTTAAAAATTAAGTGAAAATGAAAATGGAGCTATAAGTATTCATAAAAATCATTTGAGATATCATATGTTCACAAAAACCTCCATAACTCCGCGAAAAAAATTGAGTAAAACATTTTCAATTCCCAATTCTATGCTCGAAAGGTTTTGACTGAACAAAAAGCTTTTGAGTATAAAGTTCCCCCTATTTAATAGGAACAAAAACTTACCGAAAAGATCAGATATTGAGAGGGGCTATCATGAACCAAAATAATTGAAAATGTTGATTATTCTTGGTTTTTGTCTTTAAAACGCTGTTGAAAAAATAGCATAAAACAGTAACAAAAATTAGAACAAACTTAAAGTGATCCTAGGAATATCAAGTTAATCATTAGGGTAACAGTTAACCTATAATTTGCTTAGG
>NW_027451959.1:0-93409 GCF_964194025.1 Convolutriloba macropyga
ATCAACTCTTGAGATAGATAGACAAATTTTTTGCAGTATTACAAGCTGTAATTCAAAAGATGTTTAAAAGTACTTAGAAAATATCTCGAAAGAAAGCTCATTACCAGCAAAACGATTTAAAGTGACAAACAAGACCTGAGAACATATGGGAAACTTTCAATAATCATTTGGCATCCGTTTTATTTTGGGACGAATCGGTTCTATGTGTACCAAAAACTTCCGAATAACCCATATTTGCCTAGACGATAAAATTTTTTTCTGAGAAAAAACTTGGAGAGAAGCTAATAAAATCAAATCGGTTTAAAATCTCTTGACGAGATGTCACCTGTTTTCCTAAAAACTGCTGCAACATGTCTGATAAACTATATTTTACAAATTTTCAATTGTTCGATTAGCAAATGCCAGATCCCAGACATACGGAACGTTCATGACAGCCCTAGTTTTTAATATGAAACCTAACTTGATACCGAAAACATCCGACCTATTGCAATGTTTTCGTCTTTGTCATTTGTGTCTGAAAAACTGCTGTACAAATATTCTTAGCAATTGGCTCGGAGCTATTTTTGTCATGAACAATTAGCAACAACTTAACATTTTGTTTGTTTTGACAAACTTTGTTCTGAGCTATAGGCGGAAAATGAACCAAAATCTGTCCTCTTGAATTCGACACAATTATTCTCAGAATTATCATCCACAAACTATCTCAACATGGTTTTGTTGAGAAGTTCCTCCTGTACGAAACATATAATTTAGGCAGGGAACAACAAGTAGTTACTGCAAATTTTGCGTCGAATAATGTGAACGTAACCAGTGGTGGATCACAAGTGTCACTTTTGCAAATTTTATATTCTTGGTTTATAAAAACGATTTGTCAGAAATGTTTTTGATTGAAGGTTTTTTGTTTGCGGACTACAAAAAATCGTTGACTTTGAGACGTTTCAATTATGTTATAGAGTTATATTGACAGTGCTGTCAACTGGGGTGAAGAAGACAATTTGAATAAGAATAAACAACAACTTAACATTTTGTTTGTTTTGACAAACTTTGTTCTGAGCTACAGGCGGAAAATGAAACAAAATCTGTCCTCCTGAATTCGACACAATTATTCTCAGATTTATCATCCACAAACTATCTCAACATGTTTTTGTTGAGAAGTTCCTCCTGTACAAAACGTATAATTTAGGCAGGGAACAACAAGTAGTTACTGCAAATTTTACGTCGAATAATGTGAACGTAACCAGTGGTGGATCACAAGTGTCACTTTTGCAAATTTTATATTCTTGGTTTATAAAAATGATTTGTCAGAAATGTTTTTGATTGAAGGTTTTTTGTTTGCGGACTACAAAAAATCGTTGACTTTGAGACGTTTCAATCATGTTATAGAGTGATATTGACAGTGCTGTCAACTGGGGTGAAGAAGACAATTTGAATAATAATTTCCCAATGTCCAAGATCATAAAAATTTTCTCTGAAAAATCGCGCCGACCAAGAACTGATTTTTGCAGCAAAAGAACATCAGAATGAACAAATCAAGTAGATACGAGATCTGGACTACAGTTTGTCGCGATGCGTTTCTTGGGACTTTCACAATGATAGAATAGCATGAAAAACTCCACAAAATACAGTTCGCTTTCGACGAGTTTTTTTACCTGCTGAAACGAAAATGATAATAAAGTGTGTTCTGTTGAGTGTTATGCAAATTCAGTTTATTGGTGTGGATCAAAGGTATGGTTCCCCAGTACAATTATACTAGTGCGTTTGAGAAATGTTCGAGCAGGTATTAAGTGGATCTGTAGAATTTCTCCGACTCATACTATGTCTTAAGTCTAACTAATCAAGGTGCTTCACAGATTGGGTACAAGCTGGTCTTTCAAGCTCTTCGACTTTTAAACAAAAAAACTTGTTGGACAGGCAACTCTCATTTCAAAGGTTTTCTGGAAAACAATATCACACGACAGCAAAACAACATTCATTGGTAAAGTCTTGATATACGCAAGAGAGACGAGACAAAAGTAATGTCAAATAAAATTTTTTCATTCTTGTAGGTAAGCATAACCATGCGTTTTCTTTTTCTGCAATTTTTCCTGCTGTGTTCCTTTGGTCAATCCCAGAATATTCCAGCAAAAAGCAAACAAATTTTTTGAGTGAGAAGCAAAATCGAAGACCAGATACTAATGCTATTCTTCTAGAAGGGATCCACTCGAAAATATAAATAAAAACTCTATCGTTCCTAAATAGGACAAAACCAAAATGGAGGATTGAAGTCAACGATATTATATTTCTTACTAAAAGAATTAAATGATTGAGAAACTACAATCTGAATGTGACAAAAAAATATTGGGCCGTAAATTGAATAGGTATCAAAACTTGTTTATCTGAGATAAATGTTTTTACGGAAAACAAAATAGCGTGGTAACAATAAATGTTTATTGTAAGCAAAAAACAAATTCACTTTCCCTTTTAATTGGCAGAGTTGATTGCTGGAGTATAAATTCTTTTTTGAAAGAGACATAAACGGAAGCAATTAAGACAAGAAATGTAAACAAAAAATCTAAAGATGTCTCTAGTTCTTTAATGATTTCATTTTTTTTAGTAATCCCAGTTTTATACGGAGGCACAGACTGGCTACACGCTCCTAAAACTAACAAAGTCAGTATTTTTTTTAAAAGAAAATTTGAAAAAAAAACTAATATAAAATGAGTTCCCAGAATCAGTGTTGTCAGTTCTATTAAAACAAATTTTTTTTTTGTTTGACGTTCTTCAAAAGTAAAAAAAGTAAAATTAGTGGGAAAATTGTCTTACTAAAATGTGACAAATTGAAAAAATTGTAAAAGTTTGGAAGACAAGAACAAAATTTTTAACTATTTCTCAAAAAATTGTCAATCATTTAATTCTTTTTAGTTCTGGTTGACTCGCTTCCCAAAATGAAATCTTCACAAAATTCAATATTTCAAAGCCAGCTCAGTCTGTCAGAAAAACAGACTTTTAAGCCTAAATTATCAAGGTCCTTCACCGATTGGGTTTAAATTGGTCTTTCAAGTTCTTCGACCTTTGCAAAAAATACTTGTTGGTCAGACAGTTCTCGTTTCAAGGGATTTCTGGAAAATCATATCAAACGACAGCAATACAAGATCCAGTGGTAAAACCTTGATAAACGCTAGAAAGGTTAGACAGAGGCAATGTCAGAAAAACTTTTTCATTAGTGTAGCTAACTATAACAATGCACTTTTCTTCGTACAATATTTCCTGCTGTGGTCCTCCGATGAATCCCAAGACATTCCAGAGAAAATTAAGTAATCTTTTTGAGAGAAGCAAAATCGAAGACAGTTACTACTGCTATCTCTCTAGAAAAGATCCACTAGAAAATCTAATTAAAAACAACCTCCTCTTAATAGGAAAAAACAAAGATGGTGGATTGTGATCAATATTATTATTTTTTTTCTTATTGTTATTATATTTTTATTATTATTATTATTATTATTATTATTATTATTATTGTTATTATTATTATTTTTATTATTATTATTATTATTATCATTATTATTATAAGATTGAGAAATTAAAATTTGAAAATCTTTAGACATTCGATTGAAAAAGCTTAAAAAATGGTTATCTGAGATAAACAATTTTATGGATAACAAAGCAGCGTGGTAACATTTAACGCTAAATGTAAACAAAAAGAAATTCACTTTTCCTACTAATTGGCAGAGTTGATTTCAGGAGTTTAAACTGTTTAATGATGTCTCTAGTTATCTAGTGACGTCATATTTTTAGTAATCTTATTTTGTACGGAGAAACAGACTGGCTGGACGTTTTTTAAAAAAACTAACAAAATAAATAAATTTTTAAGGAAAAAAGAAAAAAACAATATAAAAATAGTTCCCAGAATCAGTGTTGTCAACTTATTAAAACAAACTTTCTTTTGTTTAAAATTGTTCAACAACTAAAAAAAAAAGAAAGACAAGAACGGAAGAAAAGTCTTGAAGACAAGAACAAAACTATTAATCATTTCTCAGAAAAAATTGTAAATAATCTATTTCTTTTAGCATTCGTTGACTCGGTTCCCAAAGCTAATTTTTCGCAAAACTCAATATTTTGCAGTCAGCACAGTTGGCGTATCAACTTTCTGAAAATAGCAATTGAGTCTTAACAATTTGGAAATCGAAAGAAGATCTAAATAAAACGTTTTAATTTTCTAGGTCTCCCATGATTCTATTTTCATCGGAAAAACAAATGTTGGGTTATTAAATAAACTGATTAAATATTGCATCCAATCAAAGTAAAGTAAACTTTACTGCTTTTAAAGGGAATAGTTGGCTCGTGCGAGTCTGTGCTTAGCACAGTACGTTCCAACTTAACCCTGAGGCTCCCTAGTAGAGGCGAAAAGTTTACCTTCTAAGAAAGTTTCTCTTGCAAGATTTCTCATAAAAATTTTTATCTTGCAAGATTTTGCAAGAAAAAGTTTATGTTGCAAGAGTTTTGCAAATAGATAAACCACGTTAGGAAAAAGCTGAAATTGAACAAATCTAGCCGAAACAAAAGCATTTTTTTTAATACAGAGACAGAGTTGATATCTAACGCAAGTCAATTATCTCTTTGTTCAGGAGATAATTACATATTTTTTGAAGCTAAAGAAACTCTCTTCTTCGCCAGGGAAGCTTGAAACACAAGAAATTAGAAGATTGATGCAAATTTTGAAAAACGAAGACTGTTTTCTCATGCCTTAGATTAATAACTTTTTGATGTTTATTTTCTTCGGCTTCAATTTGTCGATGCCAGAATTTGTGTACATTAATTCATATCTTTCAACATTTAAGATTTTTTTCTTTGAGTATAGATCATAATAATAGGTGCTGGAGAACCAGTTTTGAAATTAAAGAAGGCTATATTGCGTAAGATTCTTGAAAGAAAAATTTTATCTTGTAGGATTCTTGAAAGAAAAAGTATGTCTTATAAGATTCTTGCAAAAAGAGTTCATCTTGTAAGATTCTTGCAAAAAGTTTATCTTGTAAGATCTCGAAAGATTTAGGAAAAAGTTCTTGTAGGACGTTGCACCGTCTTGCAAGATTGAGCCTATTGTCGTCAAACTCACGAGAGAACGAGTTATTACAAAATCGAGATTTTATGACCATGATGTACATAAGAGTTATAACAAAAAGGTGCGCAGAAATGAGAAACTAATCAAATTTAAACATTTTCCTGAAATGCTTCGTTTTTCCACTGACTTGGTTCTTTCAAGTTTGTTCGAGTGCTGAATGCACTCGCAGCTCGCTTGTCCAAAACTTTTTTACTCCATAAAAATTCACCCGAATCCAAATCATTGCTGAAAATTTCCCGACTATAATCAAATTTGTCGTCGATTTCAAAGTTCGGATTCGTAGCCTGGAACCGTTTCTGCTTTTTTCGCTTCATTTCTTTCATATGTACGGCGTGTGGTAGTGGCTTTGCTGAAACGTCAGGTGCCGTTTCCTCGGTGTTCGATTCGGGAGTCTTCGACTTTCGGGATGTTGCATCGTCCGGATCGGTACTTCGGGTGTTCCAGCGACTTTGAAGTTCTGCCTCCATCAATCTTTGAACTCTATCGGCTTCCATTCGGTCCAATTCGGCCTGCCGAGCATCGTTTTCGTGCAACATTTTCCTCAAAATTGACCGGTAACTTTTCCATTCGCAAACTCGTTTTATGTCATTGTCAATAACACTTTCGTCCACGATTCCGCTTCGAATTGCCATTTTCTTTTTGATTTTGTTTATTTTTCGCTCTATTTTCTCGTTTGTCCGTTGCTCGAGCAATGTTCGTTTTTGGTCCATTCGACTTATGCGTGTAAACGTATTGTCTAGTCGTTTTAGAGCAATAGTTGACGTCAGCAAATTTGTTCCTGAATTTTTTACAGCTTGTAACATAGCATACTCGCTCGAATCTTTCTCGTATTTCATCATGTAAACTTCAGTTTTGGCCGCCAAAAATTTTTGAACCACTCGACCCCAAGTTGACCATGCTCGGTCGAGCATCAAAATGATTCCGGCAATTATGGCGAAAGTGTCCCACACAGATACGGAGATATACCTGTTCATTTCCTGTAAATAACCGTCTTTCCAGCTGTAAACAACCTCGACTGGCCTGTAATCATAGTTGAGGCTTTTCGAGATGTTGACCCGAGTCATAACCGTCTCGGCACTTAGAGCCATCTCTTTCGTAACACCCTCGATCTTCGCCTTGAACTGCGTAAGCAAAGTGTGGGCTCGAAACCCGCGTGAATACATTTTCCACTTTAGGGTTTGAACTAGATCGAGAAGGAATTGAAATTTGTTCGTTTTTCGCATAATCTGACTAAGCTCGTTGAAGTTGGGGTGCTCTGCGACCCATAGGCCTGCTTCTTTTGACTGGAGTCTGAAACCCGCGAACAACATGTTAGCTGAACCAGCAGTAAATTCTATATAGCAGCTCTTGTTTTTTGAGAAAGAGATTTTCCATCTCTTCCGTTAGTGTGAAAAAAATATTTTTTTTGAGTAAAATATTCTTTGAACCAAATTGTTTCTTGCATTTTTTGGTTAAAACTTTTGATAGGCTTTCGTTACAGATAAAATCTGAAAAATATTTGAGTGTATTTCGAGGGAAAACAGACTAAGAAAAAGTCAGTCAAACTTTACTTGCATCGTTTTAGGTTCTAATACATTCTAATCCAACTCTGAAGGAGGATAATTTCAAAACAAAAGCAAGATAATCTGTTGTACCCTACCAGGAGTGATCATGTCAAAATATGGACCCCGTTCTATGATGTCAACCTTAATTAACTACTCTCTTTTTCCTGCTTTAAATCTGGACATGAAAGAGATAATTTTTTTGGAATAGAATATTGGTTTATTTGTTAATTGTTCATAGCTGTATACTCCGCAAAAAACATGAAGTCAAACATTATAGAAGGAAAATAAAAATTGCAACGATTTATAAAACTGTCTCCAGTTTTTTTAAAAACTGTAATAGATTTCAAAATAAGTATATTCTAAGTACACACAACGAACCACCACCAATTACATTTAATCAAGAAATTGTTATCGCAAGATTTATCGATCTTTTTTCAATGTTTACATTTGATAGCGTTGTACTGTAGATTATGAGTTTCTCAATTTTTTTATGGGGCAAGAAGGCTTGTTAATGTGCGTTCGCACATGATCTTCCGACCCGACCTCATCTATATTTTTGATTTAACTGTCAACCAAATGAAAAGATAATCAAAAAAAGATTCTTTCAATCTTAAAAATCGTTACACAAACTACTAAATGAATGACATAATTCCAAGCCTCATTAAAACACTCACGAGCTCATTCATCAATAAGACTACAGGAGGAAAACAAACAACAAAATAACCAAAAACAATAACATTTTAAAAAAAACTCAACATCTAAACATAAAAACACCTAGTAACAACGTCAAAATACAATCAGAAAAACCTTAACTACACAAAATTACTTTTTCATTAATACAAGGCAGATGCGACTTTATATTAATGAGACTACGTAAAAAGTCGACAGAAAGAAGAAATAATGACGCGAAATTAGCTGTTAATGGAAAAATTCTTGATAAATTTACTAAAAAAATCTTTCCGAAACCAATAAGGCCTGTTTTTGTTTAGACTAAGCCACAGAAAGAGACTAAAGATGAAGAAAAACTTAAAAGGTACAAACAATTTGCAAAAACAAATGTTTTTGAAGCCATTAAAATCCTCCGCTGTTTTCTGAATAACAGGGTTTTTATTTCAAAATGTTATGCAAACTAATCCAGTGAAAAACAATTCCTAGTGAAAGATTAAGCGGTTGTAGACTTATGTTTATGATATTGTTTCTTTCCAAACAATTTGTTAAACTATTTAAATTTTGTTGTTATATTTGTCGACTTGTATCTAATTCTCTTCATCGAGAGTGTATTCCATTCCATTTACTTCCTTATAAATTGAATATTATCCTGTCTATTGAATGTACGTCTTAACTGGTGTTTTATTTGTTGGACAGTATGCGTTTTAATAAAAAGTATTATTAGTGGTCGATATTTGTGTTCTGTTTCTCTTCTTTAATCACATTCTCGTAATAACAGACCCCAATGATATTCAATTGAGGGCAAAGTACCTGCTATAATTTTACTCCATTGAGCCACTTAATTCAACCCTCAGTTAGAAGTTTTTGAGACCTCTCAGCCTTTTACGACGACATAAGGAATAAAAATAAAGGCAAAAACAGCAAATTGAACCAAAAAAATTAAGAGGGAAACGTTTCAAAGCCATTGAAAAATGAACTGATCAGTAAAAACTTTTTTTCAATTTTTTTTGTAAAAAACTTTTTCAGAAAAAACTTTTTTGCGATTTTTTTGTAACAATATGGCTTCAAAATACAACAAAAATTATCAACAAATATAACAAAACCAAGAAATTTTTGAGAAAAACCGAAGTATCAAAGCCATTAAATTCAATAGCTTTCAACGCAAATCAAAAAATAATTAGTTATAATAGCTTATGCCACGATGGTAAGTAAATAAATTGCGTCATTCTTAAACCATCAAAATGACATCACAGTTTTAAATTGACATCAAAATGAGTCGCATGATGCTGAAAACTACAACAATTACAGGCAAAAAAAAAACCTGTAGAAATGTGCCAGAAGACAGCGTCGAAGACATTAAAAACCACACATTTTTCTTTCAAATCTTAATGTATGCACAAATGCACGTCTTCCATAAGCCAATGAGAGATTTCAATAACATGATAATATGATAAGGTTCATAAAGATTCCAAATTATGAAAAAATACCCTAAGAAGGTAAAAAATTATGAAGAGTTGTGATATCGAAATTATAAAGAAAATAGTTAGAAAATAAAAGTGCTGACCAAGTTAGCGTTGTTCGCTGTAGAAAAATTGGGGTCCTGGCAATATTGAGATATGTTTTCAGTTCCCAGAGACTACTGTAAGACTGGTTAAAATTCATAGAAAATTTTATTCATAATTTTTTTTGAAGTCTTAACAATCTTTAGACGTTCTTTCAAATTACTACATAGGTTTAATTACTGCTTCTTAGGAAGAGCATTGCAGATTTAGTCAACAAGTCTATGCCATTGAACAGCTTTTTTTAAAACAAAAATCTCAAAATAGCATCAAAAATTACAAAAAATGCCAAAAACTCATGGTCGCAGCCATAAAAAACATGAGCGATAACTTGAAAACGAATTATTTGTTCTTTGAGCATTGTTTGACAGCAGAATAGGTTTGTCATAAGCAGAATTTTGATTTGAAAATCCCTAGTCTCTAAGTGAGTTGATATAAATCAAAAAATTTTAAATGGTCTTCAAAATAAAAGCTCTCAATTGGAAATCAGAACTTTTGATGGTAAACTTGCCTATGAGACTTTTTTATGGACTTTCGTGTGTTAGCAACACAAAATTTTTGTTTTTATAGCACAAAAAACTATTTTATAATAATATTTTTACAAAAACCTTTATATTTGAGCAACAATTACGCTAAGAGTGAACAGAATTATGTCAAACATCACGTGTACACGCAAAATATTCAACCTGGATAACTCCTCAAACAAATCAAAATTTAAAAAAACTTATCACTCCGATCTCTACGCTGGACGATCTTTTTGATGATATCACTCACATTTCTCCACGATGAATATGTCGATTGGCCATAACTGACTGAAAAAAAAACCCATTTGAGTTCATCTCTCCTCCCCCACAATTGGGGTTGGAACGAAAATTATTCATTGTTTATCCTCACAGGAAAAACTTTGAGACACCTCTGTTACAATTTTAATCTTTGGTCTTAATGTATTCATAACTTCAACTATGATCAATTGAAAGTCTTCGTTATGCCAATGCGAACTGTGAATAATACGATAATGTGATAGGATTTCATAAGGATCCAAAGTTATGAAAAAAAAAACCAAATAATTAAAAAGATTATGAAAAGTTGTGACAATGAAGTCATTATGAAAACTGATAGAAGATGAAATCGCTGACGAGGTTAATTTTGGCTTCTGTAGAAAAGAATGGGGTCCTGGCAATATTGAGAATGGTTTTCAGTTCTTAGAGGCTAGTGCAGGATTGGTTAAGGTTCATTAAAAAATTTTTTTTGAAAAATTTTTCTCGAGGCTTTAACAGCCTTTAGATGTGCACTCAAACTTCTATACAATTTCAATCACTGATCTTTAGGAAGCGCATTGCAGTTTTAGTCAATGAATTTATGTCATAGAACTGCATAATTTTACGAAAATTTCAAAAGCAACGTAAAGTTTTCAAAAAAATTACAAACACTCATAGTCGGAGCCATAAAAATATGAGCAACTCCTTGAAAACGATTCATTTGTTCTTTGAGCATTGTTTGACTGCAGATTAGGTTTGTCATAAACAGTACTTTGATTTGAAAATAACTAGTCTCTTACTGAGTTGGTATAAATCAAAAAATTTTAAATGGTCTTCAAAAAAACAGCTCTCAAATAGAAATGAGAACTTTTGATGGTAAACTTGCCTATGAGACTTTTTTTATGGCCTTTTGTGTGTTAAAAAAACAAAATTTTTGTTTTTGTAGCACAAAAAACTATTCTAAAATAATGTTTTTATGAAAAAAAATTAAATTTGAACAAAGATTACGCTAAAAGTGAACAAACTCATGTCAAACATCACGTGTACACGCAAAAAATTAAACCACGATAACGGTTTCTTCTTCTTCTTCCAAAATCTACGCTGGACGATCATTTTGATGATATCACTCACATTTCTCTACGATGAATATGTCGATCGGCCAAAACTGACTGAAAAAAAACCCAATTTGACTTTATAGTTCTTCCCCCCACAAGTGGGTTCGGAACAAAAATTATTCCTAGTTTATAATTGCAGCAACAATTTTGAGAAACATCTGTCAAAATTTAATTATTTAGTCTTAGTGTCTTGATAACTTCAACTTCTGGAAACGATTATTAGTATTGGAATCTTGATTCTCTAAATTCATTACAATACGTTGTAGCATTGAAACTCCAAATAAATTTTTATGGACACTTTTTTTGTCAATTCTGCAGTTGCCACCATATATTTTTGATCAATATTGTTGCTGAAATTACAATTTACAATATGTCGAAAATGTCAATAAGAATGGATATCAACGATAACTTTCTCAAGAATAGATTTAGCCAACTGAATAATAATTGTCACTTAAAATATGCAAATGGCAGTACTTTTTTAAATTTTTTATGCTATCTATCTACTTTTTCCAATTTTTTCCAAATGTGAGAAAATATATACGAGGCGGGCTTTTTTTGAGGTCAATTTTTCACGGTTTGTCTACAAAACGAGAGCAAAAGAGAAAAATATTGTGTAACACCTACCGTCTAGGTTTGATTTATGTTTAAAAACTACAAATCTCTTTGCATTTTGAAACTGGGGAGCTGCTTAAAAAATTGAAAGGAAACCTGAAAAAGGAATAAAAGATTTATTTACAAGAACTAATTATTACATAGACAAAAACTAAAAAAAACAACAATTTCTCTACTGCTCGCAAGCCCCTTTTCTTCATAGTTGCCAATTAAGGTTCTTTTTTGTTGTTGAAACGAGTTTTGAACAATTTCAACAAAAGAGAAATTTTTTTAGGTCATGGGAAATGAAAGGAAAAAAAATCAACAAGAAAATTTTCAAAACAAACAGAAAAAAAAATAAATTCGGTCTTTTTTGAAATCTTAACTGATTTTTAAAGCCTTTCACTGACGTAAACAATTTTTTCAATTAACTTTCCAGATGCTGTAACCAAACCAAAACTTTGTTATACTTCTTATGTATAGGAATAGAACTGAAAATAACTTTTGTAGAGAAAAGTAAAAAAAAAAACCAATAAAAATGGATATCTTTTGTTCAAATGGTGTCTTTTTTTGATATTAGAATTTTGAATTCACCCGCAAATGTACAGAAACAATTCTATTCCTTACCGAGGAATGAAACAAAGAATAGAACAAACAGAGATCAAATATTCATTTTTTTAAAAGAAAGAATAATTTTTCTAAAATCTTGTGGGTACCTACAAACATAAGAAAGTCAATTGCGGACCAGAAGGGAAAATCAGGCTCTTTTCTGAACAATTTTGAGTAACTGCAAGCTATACATTGTAATAGCTCCTTATATAAACTATCAAGGATGCTGAAGTAGATCAGACATAAAATTAGAGGATTGTTGCTCTGAAGGTCATTTGAAAACATAACAACAGCACAGGAAACTACTTTAGGAAAGAGCGAAAAAATTGTTTTTCTGATTGAACCACCTTTCTTTTGCACGGATCATATGGTTCTATGAAATTTAGAATACAGGTTTAACGGAAAGTCTAAATAAGTCTGTCATATAATTGCATTCGAAATGATAAAAAATCTAAAACATAGAAAAAAGAATTGTAGAAATTGGTTTTAATTACTAGGCAAAAAAATAATATATACTAAAAAAATTCAACAAAAAGAGAGTGAATAAGTCATTTGAGGGAAAAAATTGAAGAGTCTAACCTTTGCAAACACTGCAGCACACTTTCACTTTATGCGTTTTAGACTTGAAACGTGCTTTATCCTGTGGACTCAAAATTAATTGAGTTTAACATATTGACAAATGTTGACATATTGAGCACCTGCTTTTTTGTTTTCTTGATAATCGTTCAAAAAAATCAGTCCTTTATTTCCTGGCTACTTTCAGCTTGTTAACTGGTTGCATTTTACTTAATATTTAGTACTGTGTATGTTTTCTTAAGATATTTTTTTCAACTGATTGCTTTTGCTGAACGAGCTGCTTTGTGTCACAATACAATTGATAATGCATTTGGTATAATATCTGTTAAAATCATATCGAAGTGAGAGTTCAGATTTGTTTACTTTTCATATCAAATATAGTTGTTATCAAGGTTGCTACGAAAATTTTTTCAATTGAATTTTTTGCAAAACTGATATTCATAAGATGTTTTTTTCTTAGAACAAAGATAATTTTTGGATAAACTTCAGTCCTATACAAGAACAATTTGTGCTAAGCACAGTCTCACATGCGTCTTGTTCTAAATGAAGATTGATTTTAAAATGATATTTTACCGCCGCGTTGAACCATTATTGTATAAAAATGCATATCAAAATACGTGTTTCAGACATTTGGCTAGGAAAGAAAGCCCCCGGTACCAGTTAGTTCAGTATAAACAAGAACTCTCGACATAAAATTCAACGCCCAATCAAAATATCGAAGATTTTTGTGATGCACGAAATAATTTCAATTACAGTCAATTACAGAATTTAAAAAAATTGACCTATCTTTGTTTGAAAACAAAAATTTGACTTTTTTGGATTCTGCTATGGTATAAGAAAACTCAAATGGGCATTAAGTATGAGAAAAAATTGAAGAAGCTAGCAGGAAGTTTTATCCTGCTTTGCTTTTTTTTATGCCCGAATAACTTCTCACAAAATATTGTTCTTCAATTTGTTATTATTGAGTTGTTCTATGGGGTGAACAGTTTAACTTGATAAAATTAATTAAAAAATTACTTAAGAAAAACATGCGCTGAACCAAGAGAGGACACTATAGTATAATTTGAAAACTATCGACTAGACCAAAGAAATAAAATAACGAAAGAAAATAAATGTATAACCATTAACAATCAAGTTTATTACAATAGCAGTTACAAAAGTTTTTTAATTTGTGTTTGCAGTTGGGCCAATGGCTCGAAACTGTGCACCGTTACTGGGGTACGGAGCCATTTTATACAACGTGGAGGGTTTCTACTGGCTTTTCTTGATTGCGACATTTCTCTTTGTGGCTAGCCGCGTTGTCAGTTGTTAGTCGTCATTGTTCGGCAGGAAGGTAAGTAAAACTGTTTTGCCTGGGAGAGGAAAGAAAAAAGTATAAGCAAGTGAGAGGGAGAAAAGAAGAAAGTGAATCAAGCTAAAACTAGAAGGGTTGAGCATCAACCTGCTATGTCTGTTTACTCGAGAGGGCTGTGGCGCGTTGGGGTATCGAACTCCTGCTGTGTTTTTCATCTCGTATACTGTGTTGCGCCAATTTACACACGTCCTAGCTGGGGAATTGTCTTTGCGGTTCATTTTTCGTTCACTTATTGTGGCTGATGAGATGGTCTCAAGTTTTGAATTGAATCTTTGATACGTAATTTCGAAACTCTTAGATCAGGTGCTCACTGATTTTCAATCAGTAAAAAAAGATAAGAAGCTTGATTGTCAGGTAATTTGCCCAATCAGAAAGCCCAAGATGCTTTTGCAATTGTCTTTGGGCCTTACCTTTTTTTATGAGACGTAACATTGATTGAATTTTGTTCTTTTTTGCGCGCTTGATATAGTATTTTGCCAATCATATCTGAAGTTGCCTTATAGTAGGTGAGTTAGATTCTTCGTATAATTTTGTACGTCATACCCTCGAGGTTACCTTAAACAGTTTCTCAGTGCTCTGTTTTGCGCGTTTTGCATGTTAGAGATGACCGTTTGCAATTTGTTGAGCCAGCAAGCGTTTGCATATAGAAACAAAAGCCGGATCCAGGACTTAAACAGCAGAATTGAATTTTCCTTTTCAACATTGAGGTTGTTTAGACGCCACAGCTGGAAGATTTGTTTATTTGTTCTGGTCAATATGTCTTTACAATGTTTATTTCAGTTGAGGCGTGTTGTCAATGTTATTTCTAAGAATTTTATGGTTTTAGCATCTTCAATTTGTTTTTCGTTAATATTTAGGCTAAGGCTTGTTATTTTTTCAATGGTTTTCTGAATAGCATGTGCTTGGTTTTGGAGGGATTGGTTTTGATTTTGAGCCTATCACATCATTAAGTGATGTTTGGAATTTTTTTAACTGACTCGACTTTGACCTGTTATTTTATGCAAAGTCATCTGCGAACCGAGAAATTTTGGCTGGAGTTTCAGAAATGTTTGAGACATAAATTGAGAACCATATAGGTGCCGCAACGCTACTCTGGGGAACAACCGTTGTCGATGAGAGTTCCTTGCTTATTGTATTCTTGAATTTCACGTAAGCGTTTTTGTGAGAAGAAAGAATTCTCTCACTTGATAATCTTCTTCTAAATTTTAATTTTATTTAGTTTGTCAATCGACCGTATTCACCGGACTAAATCAAAGACTTTTTTAATATCGAAGAAACAAGTCACACCCTTTCGGACCACTGGTGTGCTTCACTTATATGCTGAGTCAATGTAATGAGATTGTCAGTTGTGCATTTGTTTGCTTCTCGTATGCACTTTTTTGTGATCCAAAGACATTGATTGCTTCACAGTGGCCTATAATATGAACTTTTACAATAGTTTCACAGACCTTTGAAATGCAAATGTTGGGGCTGATTGGTCTGTAGTTTTCTGCCTAAGAAGCATTGTTGTGAATTCTGCCTATGATGATTAAAGCGCCATTAATATCACTTTCAGAACAATATTTCAAAGTGTGACAGAAAAGCCACAAGTAAGTACTGCACTTTGTGTAAAAACGTCCTGTCGGAGTGAGAGCTTGAAAAATAGAGATTTTTCACTAAAAATTGCTTAAGGTTTTAAAACCCGACTTTTTAATTCCCGAAATTTTCATTTTATTTTTCCGATGTTTTCAATTACTTTTCTGCAATTGCAATTTGTGTTATGTTGTGTATCAGGAAAATACTGCTTGAAAACATCTTTTTCGTATTGGTATTTTTTCATAGCCTCACTCAGTAGGCCTTTAAACATTTCATATTTTTCATGGTCAGTTACACTAACTTTGTTTTTAAACGTTATTGGTAAATTTGATCCGGTTGGCTCCTGTTCATCCCACGTGATGGTTTTAATTGCTCTCTAGTACCCCTTATTTCCTGCCTGTTTTGCTGTGCTAATTAGTTTTCTGTTTTGTCTTTCATTCGAACGATTGAATGCCCTTCTAATTCTCTTTGCTGGTTATGATTTACATCGTTCAGATTGTCTTTGTTTGGATGCTTTGGTGGGTACAAACAGGAATTTTTTGATCGAATTTTGAATGCTTTTTGAGCTTCTTGAAACTGACGTTAATATTCACTCAATTTCTGTTTGATTTTTCAGCCTCAATGTAGTAGGTGTCACTGAGTGGTCGCTGTCAAAATTTTCTGTTACTTGGAAATTGTCAAAGTATTCAAATATTGAAAAGCTGCAGAATTGAATATCGGTGTTGAATAACGGTTGTTTAGTAGTTTGAAGTTTCCGTCACCATTTATAGCCAGCAGTTTCTTGCCGTTTTCGGTGATTCATGTACAGTTGAGCTCTTAATGAGGAGAATTGAAATCTCCACAGGTGATCATGTTCTGGAGTTCGCTGTCAAATACTTCATTTAAATTTAGATTGGGCGAATTTTAATCATTTTTATCCATCAGTTTCCAATGATTGATGTGTGTCTTTAATGTCTTTTCTAAATCTAATTGATTTGAACTCTCTGAACGTTGTCCCCTTCTTTGCGATGATAACAGACCCATGAGAACTGACTGCTTTTGCTTCTTGCAATAAAGTATTTTTCAAATACCAAATATTTTTGCCCTTTCTTTACTTCATTTAGGCAGAAAATGTCAATGAATTCTTTCGTCGGAAACAAGAAAACAAGAACCATTCATGAATTTCGTTTTCTAGGCCACGACAGTTGCATTGTAAAATTTTAAGATTGTCCATGTTGAAGGTTTTTTTGGGCTGCTAGACTGACTCATGTTTGTTGTGCTAACAGTTTGCATCAGGTTTGTTTCACTGATGTTTTTATAAACCTCTTGCCCATCAAATCTTCCGTTAAGCATTTTGAAGGCACTGTTGCTAACGATGCTGGTTATATCGCAATAGGACATTGTATTGAAACTATTTCTTAATTTACTGAGAACTTCAGCAACTAGGACCGTAATTTTTGTAGTGCTTATTGCCTGAGTGTTTTGAGTATCTTTCTTTGAAACGGCACTTGAGTATTTCTTTTTTTGGTTTCTGTTTATTTGCTTCGGTCACCGCGTGTTGATATGCGAGACAGCCTCTATACTTTGTTGCGTGTGAGTTAACAAAGTATGCACATTTTGCCTGTTGTTTCGATTCGTTGCAATTTTTTATGTTGTGATTGCCTGCACATCGGAAACATATCAATCGTTCTTTACAATCGCTTGACGAATCACCAAGTTTTTGACTGTTGAACCACTGTTTGAAGTCGGGTGGTTCCTAACTTGGTTCGCAGCGATGAAGTACCCAGTCTATTTCAACGCCATCTTTGACTGCGGATGTTACGTGGTTCGAGCAATCAGTTATCACGCGAATCAATTTCGTTGCCGAATCACCAAGTTTTGACTGTTGAACCAGTGTTTGAAGTGGGGTGGTTCCTAATTTGGTTCGCAGCGATGAAGTACCCCGTCTATTTTAACGCCATCTTTGACTGCGGATATTACATGGTTTGAACAATCAGTTATCACGCGAATCAATTTCGTTGCTTTTCTTGTGGCCCTGTTTGTTATCGGATGCACCTTGATAACATTCAATGCATTGTTTTTGAGAAATTTTTCCATTACTTCATTTTCTTATATGCTATGTTGAACATTTACAATTTCAAAACTGGGTTTAGACTTGGCTTTTGGTAGTGTTGTATCTTGGGTTAATATAAGTGCTGGCTAAGACAAATTATAGATTTGAAACTTTAATCAGACTTTCTCTTGAGTTTTGGTCACTGGGCTGGAAAAAGAAGTCATTGTTATTTGGAAGTTCCCGGATGCAACTTATTTTGAGTTGAGGGAAGTTATTTGTCATCGAACGGGCAAATTGGATTTGTGTTGGTCTTGGATTACTCGTTATTATAACTGGTCTAATTAATTCAGAGTTGGTTTTTGGATAATTTCTGGTTCGGTTGCGTCTTTTTCTAACTTGAACGACGTCTTGTTCTTCTTGTGATGTTTCGTCTGCAGTGTTTCGTGCTCCAGAGAAGTGCACTTAGCTGACTCATTTTGGCCAGCGCCGTTTTGCGCCGTCTTGTTATAGCAAATCGAGTAAGGAAGGCTTAAATGTCATCTTAAGGCTTTTGACGATATGAAAAAAACTGGAAGAAAAGTAATTGAAATTTCGGAAATTAAAAAGTCGGGTTTTAAAACCTTAAGCAATTTTTATTTGAAAAATCTCTATTTTTAAAGGTCTCACTCCCACAGGACGTTTTTGCACAAAGTGCAGTACTTACTTGTGGCTTTCCTGTCACACTTTGAGGTTTTATTCTGAAAGTGACAATAATGGCGGTTTAATCATCATAGGCATCATTCACAGCAATTAGGCTAATAAGGCTTTGAAAGCTATCGACTAGCTAATTGATTGCTGCTATTTATGTTTGTTTTTTTACTTAAAAAACAGTTGGTTTTTGCACAAATGTCTCAACTCATCTAAAAAGTCAGAAGAACAAACACATTTTACAGAAGAATGTTTTCAAACTGTTTTGAGCTCATGAGAGCTGCCGTTTTCATAAAATTATTGCTAAAAGAATACTATTGTTTTTGAAATTCCGGCACCCAGAGTTAAAACAAAGTAAAGATAGGTGTGAAAAAAGGGGTTAAACTTGAGACGTTGCAGATTTTATAAACATCTCTGAAACAATATTGAGCCTCAAAATGTATTTATATGCCACAAAGACAAACATTTTGGCTTTTTGTGAATAACAGTGACAACTCATGCAATAAGCAGCAAAATTCAAGTAATTTTTTTACCTCATAGAAGCGAAGACGTAGTTTTTCTCAGAATAGTCAACTGGTCCCTTCACTATAATCAACCTCAGGGGATCGTTCTTCTGTTTTGCCAGACTTTTATCATCTTTCACAACTGAACTATACAATGAACAGCTTCGTTCCAACTCGAACCCATAAAGCGGAATTATGGTTGTCAAATCCAGACATTTGGGCTCAATTTGATCCTCCATACATTGGAAAAACTCGTAGCAGTACCCGGTTTCTTTTTGCCCGACCAAGAAGCAATCACGTGCAATTTCACACTCGCGCTCCATTACGTAATCTTCGTGAAGACATTTAAGATATTCGGAACAACTTTGCTTCAAAACTGGAGGTCCGCTCACGCATTCTTTAGTAGTCAAACATGGTTCGTGGTCTTTTAGAGGACTTTGTGGGTTAAAACACTGTTCAAATAAGTGGCTGTTCTCACACGTTTGAGGGTCGTTTGAACATTCCCAGATCTCGTGGCATCCTCCGTCGCATTTGTCAAGATCATCAGCCGAGTCTCGTTTTGACCTCTGTCGCTTTTTGTCGTCAGAATTTCCACTGAGGCACTGTGCCGAACCTGAAACGGTATTTCAATTTTTCGGTCTTTTTCGTTATATCTTTGCAGTTTAGAGGTCATATAACGAATGGACCTCCCCCCCCCCCCCCCCCCCCCCCCCCCCAATAGCGTAAACATATCATAATGGAGATATAATGGGTAAAGATTTCATTTTTTAAGAGACAAAATTAATTGTTGCTACCCCACTTGTGGGGGAAGGAACTATATACTCAAATGGGTTTTTTTTGTTCAGTCAATTTTGGCCGACCGATATATTCATCGTAGAGAAATGTGAGTGGTATCATTAAAAAGCTCGTCCAGCCTAGAATTTGAAATGAAAAAGGTTCCTGCTGAAATCTTTTCACATTATCCTAATATTGATTGCTCCCATTGGTTTTGAAACAACTTTAAATGGGGCATAGATAACATTAATTAAATAACAGGATATGGTTTAAATGGCTGCCACACTTTCTTCTCGCATTTTTCTAATGAATTATTGATTCTGTATTTGTTTTTGTTCTCATAGTCACAAGACCTATTGTGATATCTTATTGATTACAAATGCATTAAAAATATTTTTTTCTTTCTACCGAGTTATGACTCAGCGCTTTGTTGACTTCTGTTGAAAGCTATTGAACTTAATGGCTGTTAAGTCTTCAAAAATAATTTTCCAAAAAATTTTTTAGATCATTAACCAGTCGTAAATTATCTTCGTGAACTGTACTAACATCTCAGTAACTACCAGAACTCCTTTTTTCCTACTTCAGCAAAAAACAATTATTTGGTGGCTTTATTTTCTAACTATTAGTTTGACAAAATCGATGTGTGAGTTTTCATAAGTTTTTTGGTTATTTGGAAAGTTTTTGGATTTGTTTTTGGTTCTACTGAAATTTTTATCACATTATCCTATTAGTGTTGGTTCCGATTGGCTTAGAAAAAATTTTCAATGGATTGTAGATATAGTTCTCAAAGAAAAGTTTATGTTTTAAATGGCTTCGAAACTTTCTTCTCGCACTTTTCTACTGAATTTTTGGTTTTGCCTCTTTTTGTTTTTTTTGTTAGTCAATGACTTATTGTAATGATTTTTCGTATAGATGAACTGTCAATGACAGAAATCTTTGTTGTCCTATCGAAGCATAACCCTTATGCTCTTATTGAGCAATTTAATTGCTTCTCGTTGAAAGCAATTGAGTTTATTGGCTTTGACAATAC
Source organism: Convolutriloba macropyga (assembly GCF_964194025.1). Taxonomy (NCBI): domain Eukaryota; kingdom Metazoa; phylum Xenacoelomorpha; order Acoela; family Convolutidae; genus Convolutriloba; species Convolutriloba macropyga. Next base: position 20,475 of record NW_027451959.1, read on the forward strand.
CGGCTTTCACAGATTTTTCGTGGTTTTAATGTATTTGTGCATATTTATTGATATTTTGAAGTCATATGGAAAAAAATTTCATGCTGTTAAAAAATAAATGGATGATAGAAAAATCTTTGCCGAAGAGTTGTTTTTAATGGCTTCGACACTTTTCCCGCCCAATTTTTTTTGAATTAGCGGTTTTTGCCTATTTTTTTAATCTTTAGGCGTAAAATGCTGATGGGTCTCAAAAGCTTGTAATTGAGTAATCAATGATTGATGTTACCCGAGGCAGTAATTTTATTGCGAATAGTCTCAAAGTTTATGACATTAAACATTTTAAATGATTTTTTAAACTTTTCAGTTTTTGTTGTTTTTTTTGTCGACTTGTAGCTTATTATCATCATTGAGATGTCTCATTCAATTTCTTGTGTTCGAAAAATTTCAATGTCCAGTGATTTCATGTCGTAAATGATGTTTTGTTTGTGGACGGTATGCGTTTAAATAAAAGTTTTAGTGGTGTACTTGTGTTTCTTTTTCTCTTCTTTTAGCACATTCGCGTAATTACAGATCCCAATGATTTTCAAATGTGACCGAAATGCACTTATTTAATTTTCAGTTTAATTTTAGTTGTTTTTATTATGAATGAAAATGGAAGGAAGAATACATAGTATTCAGATTATAGCTAATGATTTTAACGGCTTCAATAATTTGTGTTTTCGCAAATTGTTTAATTTTTTGAGTTTTTCTGTTTATGTAGTCCGTTCCTATGGCTTAATCTAACCAACGGCAGATCCTGTTGGTTTCATAGTAAATGTTTTTTAAATTTATTAAGAAGTCTTTTGTTTAAAGTTAATGATTTTTAAGACTTTAGAAACTATTTGGTTTAAAAAATGTTGATTGATTTTTCAATTTCGCCTTATTATTACTTTTTGTCGACTTTGTTACCTAGTCTCTTTAAAGAAATTTGTCATCTGCTGTATAGTATGAACAAAGTAAGTTTGTGCAGTTGAGGTTTTATACGATTGCATTTTGGCGTTGTTACTAGGTGCGTTCAAATTTAGATATTTAGTCATTGCCGTGAAATTTTTGTTTCTGCTTCTTTTGTTGTTTGTTTTTTTTTCTCTCCTAGTTTTTTTCAGTGAAAGATCATCTCTTCAGCGCTGTATTGAGGCATGGTATTATGTAATTCAAAAAGTAGTTAGGTTTTTAAACGTTTTTTAAACTCAAACATCTATTTTTATTATCTCTTCATTTGGTTGACAATTAAGTCAAAAGTGTAGATGAGCTCGGGTCGGAACATCATGTTCGAACGCATATTAACGAGCACCCTTGTTGCGTATTAAGAAGCTTATTAGCTTTTGATTCAGAATGTAATTAGGTTTGAAGTTGCGTGTTTTTGATTGGTGAGTTATAGTTTTTTTTTTCATTCCTACGAAGGTAAGGCTCTTCACAATTTAACACATCCTTCGCTCCTGCCCCAGACTTAATGGGACCATAACCTAATTGCTTTACTTAATCCATATTGGGGCTCAGTGTTAATTGAACCGGTTGACGGGGGGGTGGCGGCTAATGAGAAAATGAGTTCAAGTTTCTTCACTCTGGGGGGCAAACGAAGAGAAAGATTTTGAAAAAAAATTAACCAGGAATAGTTGTGACGATGTTTTTAACCAGCCAATCAGGGAACTCTGAGATGACATCCCCAAACTCGTTCAGATCACCCAGAGTCAACTGGTACGAAATGGACGTCTCATTGCACACGTCTTGTATCTGGGATCTGACATTCTCAATGTTGTGGTTGTCAAAGTCTGATAGGGTGGGTTGGGGGTCTACTCGGAAGGCACTGGCTATGCATGAGTACGTGAACACCCCGTTTGAGAGGAAAATGAGGGCAGGTGCGTCGTACTGGGATACCTGTTGATATAAACAAACAAACAATGCAAAATAAAGTTAATTGTTATCTCTTATGTGAAGACATAGCGTCGGGAGGTTTGAACAAATATCACGAAGAACTATGATACGAAGAAACTGTGGTGTGCTAAAATATCTCCTACAGTAGCAAAAAGTTAGTAATGTAATAGATGTATCAATTTTTCGACCACAAAACTAGTAGAAAAAAGCTAGTAAAAAGCAAAGTAGCGTTTTACAAAAAAAACTTTTTGAAAGTAGAGGTGCATATGAAACATAGATATTTTTGAAGTCAAGATTGTGATTATTCTATATAACTAAACCGATAATGCAACATTCCGTTCTTGTAAAAACGCAGAGTTTGGAATTAAGCAATCTCTTACTTCAGATTTAAATAAAAACAATTATCAATTGACAACAAGTAACAGATCTCTACCCAGATTTAGAGTTCGACTATAATAAAACGACTTAATAATTCTATCAGGGGTGATCCAATGGTGACTATAAATGCACGGTCCAGCACATGGATTCAGCAGATTATAATCGGACATGGTCTTTTCATGGGTTGAGCAAGAATCTTTTCATGGGTCGAGGCAGGAGTCTTCTCATAAAATGTCTTGAATCGAGGATGATCTTTTCACGGAATTAATTTTTGGATCCATAATTTGAGTTAAGCTAAAATATTTTTTATCAACCGTTTGTGTCAAAGCATGGTTTTTCAAAGCATTGTTGGTCACGCTTGGTCTTTTCATGAGTCGAGGTCTAAACTTGGGTTTTGATTTTTGTAACTGTGGTCCGTGCTTGATCGTTTAAGACTATTGCAAAAATTTAGCAGTAATGCAAGTAATGCAGGTAAATATGTTCGAGTTAAGTTCTTTTGAGATTTAGAAAATTCTCGGAAAATCATCTATTAGAGGTTACTTCCTCCCCTCTTTTCAAGATCATCATTTGTCACAGCAAAGAAGCAATGTTATGTGCGACTTAAGGCACTGTGAAGGCAACTTATAAAAAGACACTATTTAAATTTATTAAAAAGTGTCTTCATTTTGGTGTAAGGGCAGCCGTCATGGCCCTTTATAAATGATCATTGTTGGAACCAGTTCATTGTTTAGTTCCTTGAAGACTCTCGAGCCCAAAGCGAGGGCATGGCTAACGATCGATACAACTGCGTTAATCCTGGACTCAACATACACGATAAGACACCAAACCCGAGGAAGTTGGCCTTCTTTTATTTCAACAGCGCAAAGTACAAGGACAAGAAGCTTGTGATTTGACACGTTGCCGTCAACAATTTCTCTCGCCCCACAGAAACAACTACTACCAGTCTTTCAAGAACGGTAGACAGGTTGTAAAGCATCTCAAAATCCAACTGAGCCGAATAGAAGCCATCGTATACTGTCGAAGGCAAAGTACCTCGAAAATTTACTCGAACCTTGTCAGAGACAAATTTCCCGTAGTCAACGTTTTCCGAGATATCTTTTCTCCAAATAACGCCAAAATCCCAGCTGTAGTAAACAAATTTAGTCAATTTCAGCTGAAACCCAACCTCGAATTGATAACGCTGCACGTTGTTCTAAAGCACGGCGCAGATTGCAACAAAAAAGCACTCAGAAGAAGCGCCCCAAACGATTGTCAAAACGAAGAAAACAGGCCCTTACGAAGAAACAGCAACGCGTGGAAGAACAATTGGAAGTCGCTAACTGAGGTAACTAACAGCATTTCCTTATTAGGGTGGCACAGCGGGTGTTAGCTTTTCTTTTGTGACCTTGTTTCTGACTGCATAGTCAACTGTGCAAGGGCGCGGGTGGAAGCCTTTCCCTTGGTACTATTCCTAAAAATGGCTCGCCACAACACCAGATTCAAGGCGATAGCAGAAGTCAAAACCTCTGCAAAACGGGTGAACTCGACACACATGCAGTCGAACAGGATTTTCACTGTTTTATTTGTGGTTGACGGATGCACCTCAATAAAAACTGTACCAACTCAGCAAAGTGGCCCATGATGGTATCAAGGAACTTGGACAAAATGCACTACTACCTTGCAGCTTGTTTGTTTTTCTGAAGAAACATCACAAACTGATTGAAATAGCCAACGCTATCAGACAACCCGGAGCCTTCAATGATCAGAAGCTCAAAGCACTTCAAATCAACTTCAACGAAATGATGAAGAATATCTCTGAAATCAAAGAGTAGGTACAAAGAAGAGCGGAATGCCGCCCCCCCTTCGATACCTAAGCACTTCGAAATTCCCATTCCGTAACCGAACGAATTGTGGAGTTGCCAAGAATACAGCAAAGACCCCGAGAGAGAAGCGAGCACAACATGAGTGAAATCCAGAACGCAATGACATTCATAGAACCGACTGTGAAATCACCGACGCCAAGCAACTTGGCACCTACCAAGTAGACAAGAAGAGGACCATTCTGCTACGAGTGCCAAACAACTATCATCGACAGCTGATAATACTTTTGGTGCAAAGCTGAAAAACTATGACAATGAGTACTACATGGACAGAGAACTCAACAAGGACGAACTGCAACAATTTACACTCCTGCTGAAGAGAAACGAAAGGAGCTGATAGATGAAGGAGTTAGTCGAAAGAACCTGCGGATAAAAGATTTAACTCTACTCCAAAAAGAGGGCAGAAACTGGGTCAAAGCGGAAATGGTTGAGTCCAGTGCATGACTCGTCGACACCGCAACAGAAAGTGCTATCCTTACCCCTACTATTCAAAGTAAGAGGTCTGCTAGATCTCACCTGAAGGCAGCTGTTCTCAAACTCAATACCTAATTGTGATTTCTACGACTTTGTCTGCATCATTAAAACCTGGCTCGTTGCCAACTCCGCATTCTTCTAAATCAAATTCGTCCTACATAGAAATGACCAAAACACAACAACGGGAGGTTGAAGCACGAATGAGCATTAGTAGCCGTCAACGGGTCAATACTACATGCAAGAGTAACACTCCCGGGTAACTGAACTGACACAGTAGCAATCCGATTTGAAGCACCGGATCAAAACTTTCTCATTGTATGCATATACAACGCACCAAAAAACAGTCCGTATCGACTGAGTTTAGAGTCTATTGAATCTCTTATTGCAAAAATTTTACTTCTGAAACAAAAGCTATGATGGGATACGTTCATAATAACTGGAAATATAAATTTTGAGTCCGCGCGTGGGAATGAAATGGAATCTTAGGAGCTTTACGAAACAGTTATTGTAAAATATCTCCTCAACGCCCCGGATTTCAACAGCTAATAACAGGCAGAAGAAAACAACTGAATATCATACTGACAGACAATCCAGATCCAATTGTGAATACCACCGTGAACAACCGAATGAAACAGCTCTTTTCATCCGACCACCTTCAATACCAGATAACGATAACGAGTAGCACATGGTACACAACTCGAAACAGCCTCAAGCAAGGAGAAAGTGACTTCTCATTTTTCTCATATACTAAAACGGACTGGCAACACTTGGAGAAAAACAGAATGGAAAATCCCTTCCCACCATACTGTTCAGCAATGACAACCTGATTGTTGAACTGTCGTTTGACTGGCTTTATGAAATTTTGCAGACGCACAATTCAATGAAAAGCAAATATAGGAAGTCACTGGCATCATGGGTCAAAAGTGAGACTTCAAACCCAATCAAACGTCTGAATACATTCCGACGACAAAATCTTTAGTTTCCAAAATCGAGAATCTAATCAAAATGAGCCGCAAACTAGACTCCGAAATTCAGAGAAACCAAGATGAGTTCGAGAGCAAAATCTTCCCAGCCCAAAAGTTCTCTGAGATAAAAAAATAAATCAAAGAGTACACGTAGAGGAACCCAGCTACCATCTGAAATGTATATCGAAGACGGGAAAGTGACTACAGATGAGGAGAAAGCCAATGTGTTCAACACTTTCTTCCAGTCAGTTTTTACAAAATCCGAGTATCAAGGGAAAATTGACAAACAAAACTAGTCCGAATTGACAAAATCCGTTTTTCAAGAGAAGAAATAGAGACTGCCCTAAAACCACAAAAACTTGTGAAGGCAAAGGGACCAGATGGATTTGAAAATCTCCCTTTGAAACGACTAGCGACCAGCTTGAGTAAATCACTTGAACAAGTTCTTAAAACTATTGTCAATGAAAACACAAAATTTTGTTTTGGAAAAAAATGGACTGGAAAACTGTATCAACTTTTCCTCTGTTCAAAGATAGAGATAAGCAGTCCAAAGCAAACTATGGACAATTAACCCTAACGGCATCTCAAAAGTGCTTGAAACTCTGATATTTGACAAACTGTACGAAGATTTATATAAATTTGTTGCACAATAACACGGGTTGACCAAAAATAAGTCCAAGATGACACAAGTGATTCTTCAAGTGTATCTCAGCGAATGAGTGAAAAACACTCAATGAAAATGTACGTGCTATGGGCATGGCTGGTGGGGCTCTAACTCTGTTAGAGAGCTACGTCACAGAACGGTACCAAAAAGTCAAAATAAGCCCCACGTTACTGATTCATTACAGGTATTGAGTGGTGTTCCCAAAGGAAGCGTCCGTGGACCTCTATTCTTCAATGTGTTTATCAAGGATCTTCCAGAAACAATAATGAGCAGCTGATATGGTTATACTCGCATTGGTTAAATTAGTGTTATATTCGCTGTTACGGCTATTCGCTGACGATTATAATGTAGTTGGCACCAACACCTTGAAACTTCAGATAGACGCAAGCAGAGTCCGGCAATGGTTTTCAAGAAACATGATGAAACTGAATCTGGCAATAAGCAAACTGCTGAGCATCACGGGGTAGGCAAACGTACTGCTTGGAAAGAAATTCTTAGGAAAAACAGAATTAGAGAAGGACATCGGGGTTGTTGTTTCCTCGGATCTTTATTGGACAACACAAGCAGAAGAAAAGGTTGAAAAAGCTATGAAAGCTTTCTGGAGCATCAAACCAAATTTCTTCAAACTCTCGTGCTGGATCACAATGAAAAACGTCTACAACAGCTGCGTTGCTCCAGTAATTTTCTACGGATCATCTTTGTGGAAGGCAAGCAAATCAGACACAGAAATCAGACAAAACAGATAGAAGCTGTGCAGACAAATGCGGCTTCCTAGATACTACACACAACACAACTGGAGTACAAACAGTGCCTTCAAAATTTCCCAATTTTTCCAACGGCAAGTTATCTTGAGGCTCACGTTCTCTTGATATTTATGGACATACATGAAATGCGAGGATTACGTCTTCAAAAAAATCCATACAAACGAACGAACTAGAAGGGCAGGGAACACGATCTTTAGTACCAGACGACTTCTAAAACAAACAAAAGAGACCGATTTCTGGACAAGAGCAGTGTACCATGCAAATCCGTTCGACAAACGCTTCAGCTGTGATATTCAGCGCACGAAGAACTTCAAAGAACGGCTCACAAGAGTGCACTTCAGATACTTTGACAAAAATTTGACTACGGATACATTTGCACATGGAGTTTATCATGTTTATGCAATGAATGCAGAAATATAAGGAAAATGAACTTTGACTAAAACTACTGGAGGAAACGAAAAGTTTCCTTGGATGGCATTAAATACTTTGTTATTATTATTATTATTAAAATTAATATTATTATTGTTATTATTATTATTATTATTATTGTTATTATTATTATTATTATTATTATTATTATTATTATTATTATTATTAATATTATTATTATTATTATTATTATTAATATTATTATTATTATTATTATTTTTATTATTATTATTATTATTAGTAGTAGTATTATTGTTATTATTATCACTATTATTATTATTATTATTATTATTATTATTATTATTATTTTTTATTTTTATATATTCGAACAAAGTTCAGAAATTAAGAAGAAGAAAAGTATAAAAAGTTTTTGTGACCACTTAAATTCACTAATTTTTGTCAATAAAGGGCTATTAGTCAAACGTTTTTTAATAACTGTATAGCAGCAAAATCAGCAAACGCCATTGATTTACCTCCAATTTATCCGAATTCCCCAATATAAGCAACATTTCTATAATTTTTTTTATAAAAAACTTCATCGCTTTTGATAATCTAAACAAATTCATGATTTCCAAGTTCCAGACATTTAAGCTGCTAAAAGATAATTGTTAGTTATGTACCACCTTCCTAAACAAAAACAAAAATTTGGATCGAACTGAACGTTCTACGACTGTTTCTTTATTTAGTTTTATTTTTTCATTGCAATAAATTGATTGAGCACAGTGTTTTCAGCTAAATGGAAGGATCAAAAAAATCTGAGCAAATACATTTTCGCTGATTTAAACGTTTTTACATTTTTTTCTTGAAAAGTTAAAAAGTATTTCTCAGCCCCTCATTCACGGTTTTTAATCACAAGCAAAATTAACCGTGGGTCTGGATCCAAAGATTAACAGCAATCCGGTTTTCAAAAACATCTATGCTCCAACTTTCACTAAATTGAGAGGAAATTAGTCTGGTCTCCTATTAAAATCAAATGTGAATAAAAGATAAAACATTTCAAATTTGATTTAAGTAAAACGTATCATATTATTAATCCGCTGTCACAGTCTTGATTGTTGCGCACATTAGAGTTTCTCTTCTAATAACTGCTCTCATTAATTCACTCGATAAAGTAACAAATATAAATTGAGACATTCGATTAAATTCGCCATGATGAATTTAGTATCCGTAGTAGTAAGAGAATCTGCCATATGCTTGTGGGGGGGGGTTCGGACCCCCCCCCCCCCTACAAGACATTTTACCACCGAAAAACTGATTTTCTCTTTGTGAAATAAAGTTTTTTGGATAAGTTTTGCTAGCCTGTGAGAAGATCTTGGGTTAAGCAGTCTGGCGAAACTTATCCAAAAAACTTTATTTCACAAAGAGAAAATCAGTTTTTCGGTGGTAAAAAGTCTTGTAGGGGGTGGGGTCCGAACCCCCACCCCAACAAGCAAATGGCAGATTTCTGCTGTAGCAATGTTCGCTGTATATAGAATTAGGTGTTACCTAGGTTTTGGACTCTCACTAAATGTTTTTGGTGAAAACTTAAAAAATCCAATATAAGACACCAGAAGCCAAAAAATTTCTAATATTTCAAACTTTTTTTCGAAAGTCTTTCAAAGTTTTTCAAAGTCCTAAAATGGTCTGAAATGGATTTTGCGCTATGAAAGAGCACTCAAAATTGATTTTTTGTTGACTTCACTTTTTTTCACCTATGCAGTATGGGGGGTCATAACATTGAAAATTTTGAATTTTTTTTCGAAAATTTTTCCAAGTAAACTTTGATCCTAAAATGGTTTGAAATGGATTTTGCGCTATGAAAGAGCACTTAAAAGTGATTTTTTGTGGACGTCAATTTTTTTCGAACAAGTAGGACCGGAACAACTCAGTTTCTGAAATAGTCTGAAATAAGTCAAAGAGCAGTCAGAAGCAGTTTTTGTTGACAATACTTTTGCAAATGTGCAGGATAATGTGGAAAGCATGCCTTTTTTTTATATAAATGTTTAACTATGTATGTTTCCCTCAAAACAAGTATGTATGTTTGCATGCATGCATTCATAATTCTACTTTTTATGTATGATCGAACAATTGAAAGAAAGGAAAGAATGAAAATTTTATGTATAAAATCATGCGTATTCATGTATATAATAGTAAAAATATTCATGGAAGTGTATATTTGTTTAAAAAAAAATATAACTGTGCTTAAGTTTAGTAATATATTTGTATGAGTTTAAGCTGAAGTGTAGGTTTGTGTGTAGAAATTGTAAATGTGTCAATATGTCAAGACGTTCTTGGTTTTATGTGTGTATGTTTTTTCTATATGTATACAGTGGAATGTTTGTATATATTTCTGAATGTGTTTATGTATTTATGTATTTATATGCTTGCAAGTCAGACGAGAGAGAGGTGATAAGTCCCTGGAGGGTAATTTGTTGACAAGAAGAAATATGTTGTTATTTGTCTCCACGATCCAATAATATTATATCTTGCAAACAGATTTTGACCTTCAGCGTTGAAAAACTCTGACCTTTGTACATTGGCAAGCAAAATGTCACAACCGAAGACGACCACAATTTTTTGATGTTCTGAGCATGCTTTTTTAAAAATTGAATTTTCTACACCTATCCAGCTACCATATTAAAAACTATCAAGATTTTTTACGGAAAAAAAATTGATGCTCTTTGTCTTTTAATCCTTGGCAAGAAAATGATAAAGTGTTGCAACACAGAAGGCAAAAACAACTTTCTGATGTTCTGAGCATGCTTTTTTGACAACAGTTTTCTCTACACTTATTCAGACAGCCGTCTAGGAATGAGCAAGATTGTTTACAGGAAAAAATATATGAGATGAATTGTTGAGAGATAAACAATAAATTGAGCTAAGTAAAAAGAATAAGCTCTGTAAAAAACCGAACATGTTGGTGGAAAACAATGATATGTAGGAGCATCTGAACTTTTTAGTTAAATAAAGTAGAATGATAAGAACTTATCAAGAGCTTGAATCACACAAAAAAGTTTAAGGATGTACAAGAAGAGTAGTTTGCACGGGAACTGTAAAAAGCGCTAAAATTTTCAAAAGTTAATTAGTCATTTTATCAATTAAGCAAGAACAAACACAAACTATTGATCTCTGGGTGTTTTCTAGAAACAGCTTCAGAAATGTATGGGTCTTGTTTGCGTACTGGTAATATCAATAATGGATACTGCGTGCTGAGACTGAAATATTGAACACTAGCGAAACGCATCGTCAGTAAATGCTTCCGATAAATTCAACCATTGAACACTGCAAAAAAGGTACCAGAGCACCTCAAGCAACCAGAAATCAAAAACGTTCGTTATAGTGTCTTCTTGGATCAAATTTACTGCGTTCAGTAACCCTGTGTTAAAACTTTGGACTGCTTATTGTTCTGACCACGTTTTAAAATGAGATTACCGTAACGATATTTCATAGAGCATCGGAAAGAGGTAAATCCAAAGTAATCGGAAATTAAAAGGAGCAGAGTCTTTATAACATATAATTGGGCTAAGCAGTCTGGCGAACATATTGGATTTTAACACAACACTACTGCTACCTACTACTGCTACTGTCTACTACTACTACCTACAACTACTATCTACAATTAGTACCTACTACTACTGCTACCTAGTAGTACTACCTACAACTACAACTAGATACTATTACTAACTACTACAACGACTTATTGGTTCTAAGTTACACTAGTACCTACTACTACTTCCTTTTAATACCTTCAAATATTACCTATTGTTTACTAACTATCTACAAGAATGTGTTTCTGTTTTTCTTAAAAATGAAAACCATTCCTATCTGTAGAGACTCGTTGAGCGTAAACAACAGAAGCTTTTATCTATCTCAAAGTAATATGCCCTGACTGACACAGACCGATAGAATTTACCCGCCAATTTTTTCAACAAATCATTAAGTGTTTGAAGTTTTTTCAAAGATATAAAAAACGCTAAAGTTTTGTCGTATACATTGACCCAGTAATTTTCAACTCAATGTTAATTCGTTAATTAACAATTGAAAAATCCATGCTAGGATATATCAGGTTGATATTTAATTAATTAAATCAATGTAGGTTTTTTTTGCTTTGCGAACGAGTCTGATTTTTAGAACTTCAAATAAGTTTTATTGCTATGACCTTTTTTTGAAAAAGCAAACTTTGTACAATTTTTTTCACTTATGAGGGATCAGTCATAAGCTTAAGTCTTTTGTTCAAATGCTGTTTTTTTGTTAATTCAATGTTTGACTTAATTCAATGTCTGATTTCATTTGCAATTAATTGATAGATATGAAACGTAAACTTTTTAAAATTTCTAATATGAAGGATTGTATAGCGTAAAAATTGACTGGTTCACAATTGCGTTGCACTATGTCTTTTTATAATATCAACTTTATAGAAACATGCTTGCTTCAAAAATAGTGTGTACCATAATGGAAACAAACAATTTACAGGGTACCTACATAATCCAAAAAACTGAGTTTTTACGCTATATAGTTGTTTTCGTATGTTTATTCAGAGTCACCTGTTGTTTCAGTTGTCGGGTAAAACACAACATTTTCTGAATCTTTACGTTTCAAAATTTGTATAGACTGAAAACTGCTGGGATAGCTTGCCAGAAGGACATATGTTAGTTGAGTTTGAAATTAACCTGAGCTTCGGCTCAGGATGTGTCCACAGCCCAGACTGTAATTGTGAACTTTTTATTCATTAAAAGTTTAGCGCTACATAGTTTCACATTTTTTTTATATTAACTTCTTCCTAATTTTATTGAAATTCAATTGGTCATTGTTTATCTGATGAAAATTAAAATTAAATCAACCTCGTGAAACGTTTCTCAACAAAATTAAGTGAAACAGTCTTGTTGGATTTCAGAGCTGAAACAAAAACCTTAAATTTAGGTGTTTAAGTGAAAAAATTTTTGTTTGTTTTCAACGTCTGCTTACACTCAAGGGGCACCAAATGGTTTCAGAGATGTACTTTTTGTGGAATATGAAACAAAATTCTTCTTTATTATAGTTCAAAACTCAACAACCGGAGACGGTATGGCTTTAGATAAGCAAGTATAATATAATTGTGAAACCTGGCCAATCACTTTACCTAAAAGTTGAACCATTGAGTTCGAATTCGAGTTTGTGATCTAAATATAGTATTCAACGAAAATTGACTTTTTAAAAACAAAAAGACCTCTTTTTTTAGTATTCAAAATTCAACAATCGGAGGCGGTATGGATTTCGATAAGCAAGTATAATAAAATGGTGATGCTTGGTCAATCACTTTACATAAAAGTGGAAGTTTTGAGTTTCTGTCTCAATTTATGATCTAAAAACACTATTCAAGGATAACTGACTTTGAAAAAAAGACTACTTTTAGTACTAAAAACACAATAATCGGGAACCGTGTAACTTTGAATTACCAAATATAATGAAATGTGAAAGTTTGGCCTATCGCTCTAATCAAATGTCAAAGTTTGAGTTTGAGTTTGATTTTGTGATCTAAAAATAGTATTCAAGGGATAATTAAGAGGCAATTAGGCTTATTTTTGATTTCCAGATTTTTTAATGCAGTATTTTAGTTTTCTCTGAGCTTAAACAATGTGAGAAATATGTAAAAATGTCTCTTAGAAAAAAGTTTCAGGTAGAATTTTACTACTATGTGTTTTGCTAAATGCCACTATTGTCAATAAAAACCATTGTAATTTAACATGATTTCTATCTTCATGAAAGTTTGTATCCTCTATAACGATAAATGGTAGAATCATTATGTACAAGAAAGGGTTTTTTCTCACGATTAATCATATTGCAAAACCTTAACCTTCAATAAAGCTTTTTTGATCTGCAATTTACGCTATGAATCAGCGGTCTCACACGTAGTATAAAAAATTTTTTTGTGGTGCTCAAAAAAGTAAAACCTCAGCGGAACTGCAAAATTAACAAAGGTAAGAAAAGAAACAATTTCCACGTTAACTTTGTTTTTTTATTTGAAAGAGTTAAAGTAGAACAATGCCTAGCTGACATAAAGAAGATTTAGACTATGCAAAACAAAGTTTTATAATACTTCCTTGTCAAACAAATGTTTATGAACAAGCTGAATTTTCATTACTACTTTAACGAATTTGTACTTTTAGAACCTCAATGATTTGCCTGGAGGAAACTCATAAGACAACGGACAAGTATTCACATCTTGCACTTATTGGAAATTTCGTTCTGATACGTTAAATGCTTACTTTTCTTGATACCATTGCCTTATGGATTAACGAAGTTTTGCGTTCGCGTTAATGAATACTTAGGTTTTAAAAATTTTTGAATTACTTAAATAACATACTGAAATACTTCATATTGACACATAGCTTTAAAAACTACTGAGTGATTTCTGTGAAAACTAAATGTTCCATGACAAACACAAGTTGTTGCACATGTATACAGAAAACACTAGTGTATACTTACATCTATGGTTCAGGTTGAGCCTTGAGCAAAACATGTTTGTTCCTCAAAATAAACGTCATAACTAAGCAAAATCAAAACTATTGTAAAAATAACTTGGCATTAAACGTACGACTTAGAACCAGTTGCTATATAACCTAGAAGCAATTGTAACCATGAAAGTCAAACAATGAAGCCAATAGGTGAATTTAAATGAATTTGATTTGTCCTGTTTATTCAATTGCTTTATTTAAGTTAACGTTATATGGAGCACATTGTGGGTCGAAATGTATTCCGTAACAAACAATTCCAAGCCTATGTACTCACTCTCTTTTTATCTCAACGTTTGCTGCAACACAGTAGAAAACATTTATGTACGGCTTCTTGATCACAGACAAGAGAATACTTAAGCAACCTAAAAAAAGTGCCTTTATCCGAAAATATTATGCAAGAATTTTGCAGAGCAGACTGAACTTCTCACACGCACAGTTCAATTCTTTTGCTTTATGCCTAGCAATTAGATCAAAACATTGAAGTGTCAATGTCCGAGGTACTTAGGAGAAACTTCAATCCATTTTACGAATGAAAACCTATAAGAATTGGTCTAACAGGTTTAACAACTGAGGCCTCCTTGACATGTTGTAGGTATTCATCGGAAACTATTTGGCTAATTAGGCTAATAGAACGAATGCTAACATTCCAGCCAACAGTTTGAATTTATATTTAACTGAATGACTTGCTTCTCAAAATGACATTTTAGCGTTTTATTCTTGACTGGTATTCCATTCAGTTAGTGTATGCCAAAACCCAACGGTTTGTAACTTATAATGTATCATATCCTAACGCAATTTGAAGGCTCATTTCAATGCACAATTGTCTATTAAACTCAATTTGAAAACAATATTGCTTTTATACAACAAAGGAAGGACAGTTCAATTTCAAGTTGGACTAACTTCGATCAATGCCTCATACCCAAAAAATTTATTGACTTTATTACTACATTACCTAATATAACCGAAGAAGAAGACTTTATCAACAACTCAACCCCCTCGGAAACTGAAGTAAATTCTCAGCATATACCCAATCCTTTGTTTTCTGACATAGAATCACTTCCCATGGACATCAAAAGCATTTTGCGCAGTTACGATTTCGAAAGTATGCCCCTCTTCAGGAGCCATAAAGAATACTTCGCTGCTTTAGAAGATTTGGAAAATCTGTGGAGAAAGCTCGAACCATGCAGAAATGAAACCAAACTAAACACTATTCACGATAAAATTGATCATACTACATCATCCACATCCGATGATAACAGAAAGACTGTGATATCTTCCATCTTAGAACGGTTCCCCAGTCTTCTTGAAGAAAATTCAAAAATTGAAGAAAACTTCCAGAAAACTAGCACTGAGCCGTCGTCTAACAATGATCGACAGAAGAAGAGACATTTTCGTGTAGTTCGAGGATGTGTACTTCAAAGTGGAAAATTTCCAAAAAGAATGAGATTCGATGAAAATGTGAGGTTTTCATGTGACAATAACAACTAGAACTGAAAAAAGCTTCTTGTTGATTAAAGCTTATGAACTAGACGTTGGTTTTTAGTATTTAATTTTTCCATTTACAACCTGTTATTTTGAAATACTGTGCATTATAAATATTCATTGTGTGTGCTTATTATCCAAAATTTAGTAGTTGCAAAACCACTCCTTTAAAATACAGTTTGTTTATTCAACTTTATCCACGTCAGAGAAACAAGAAACGGTGTTCTGCCTGTTCAAGGGAGTAGCAAGTCAGAAATTTGTTGTAGATTAGGATCCCCAAACCGTAAATTGTTGTTCTGAAAATGTTGAAACGGATACACGCAAGAGATTCGACGTTGTAAAGAGCTTACGTTAGAAAACGCCGCAACTTGTTTTGATTTAAGTAGAGCCGAAATCAAAATTTGCCGTTAACTACCCTAAATTGTTAGTTGATTACTAATAAAAGTACCTGAGTGGGTTAATTGGTCTCATGTTCGGTTATGATAGTTTCATATCAAGTCCCAAGAGCTGCTGAGGCATGGCCATGGTCCGCGATGGTTTCAAGATAATTAATTTTTAATTTACTTTCAGTGTCTATACTAGGAGGTACTAAATTTTTTTTCTCAAATACTCGGTTATGATTGGTGAAAAATTTATTAGTCTCATTTGAGAAGCCAATTTAGTCGGCCACAATATTTATCTTAAATTATCAAACTAATAATTTAAATAAAATGTCGCCTCTCTTTTAAATCGGCTCTTTTCACTTCAGCTCTCTTACAAGTCACCGGTTGAAATAAAAATTCAACTTGACCACTTGATAATTCATGAAGAAAAATACTTATATTGTGAGAAGTTCAGTCTGCTCTGCAATATTCTTGCATAATATTTTCGGCTAAGAGCCTTTTTATAGTTTGCTTAAGTATTCTCTTGTCTGTGATCAAGAAGACTTATATAAATGTGTTGCAGCAAACGTTGAGATAAAAAGAGAGTGAGTACATAGGCTTGGACTTGTTTATTACGGAATACATTTCGACCCACAATGTGCTCCAGTATAACGTTAACTTAAATAAAGCAATTGAATAAACAGGACAAATCAAATTCATTTAAATTCACCTATTGGCCTTATTGTTTGACTTTCATGGTTACAATTGCTTCTAGGTTATATAGCAACTGGTTCTAAGTCGTACGTTTAATGCTAAGTTATTTGTACAATAGTTTTGATTTTGCTCAGTTATGGCGTTTATTTTGAGGAACGATAAGAAACCCTCTGCTCACGTTTTCTGTTAGTAGATAACAAACATGTTTTGCTCAAGCTCAAACTGAACCATAGTATACACTAGTGTTTTCTGTATACATGTGCAACAATTTGTGTTTGTCATGGAACATTTAGTTTTCACAGAATTCACTCTGTAGCTTTTAAAGCTATGTGTCAATATGAAGTATTTCAGTATGCTTTTAAGTAATTCAAAAAAGTTTAAAACCTAAGTATTCATTAACGCGAACGCAAAACTTCGTTAATCCATAAGGCTATGGTATCAAGAAAAGTAAGCATTTAACGTATCAGAACGAATTTTCCAATAAGTGCAAGAAATGAATACTTGTCCGCTCTCTTATGAGTTTCCTCCAGGCAAATCATTGAGGTTCTAAAAGTACAAATCGGTTAAAGTAGTAATGAAAATTCAGCTTGTTCATAAACATTTGTCTGACAAGGAAGTATTATAAAACTTTGTTTTGCATAGTCTAAATCTTTTTTATGTCAACTAGGCATTGTTTTACTTTAAGTCTTTCAAATAAAAAAACAAAGTTAACGTTGAAAACGTTTCTTTTCTTACCTTTGTTAATTTTGCAGTTCCGCTAGGGTTTTCCTTTATTGAGCACCGCAAAAAAATGTTTTCATACTACGTGTGAGACCGCTGTTTCATGGCGTAAATTGCAGATCAATAAAGCTTTATTGAAGATTAAGGTTTTGCTATATGATTACTCGTGAGAAAAAACTTTTTCTAGTACATAACGATTCTACCATGTATCGTTATAGAGGATACAAACTTTCATGAAGATAGAAATCATGTTAAATTACAATGGTTTTTATTGACAATGGTGGCATTTATTCTGACTGGAACTTTTTTCTAAGAGACATTTTTACATATTTCTCACATTGTTTAAGCTCAGAGAAAATTAAAATACTGCATTAAAAAACGTGGAAATCAAAATTAAGCCTAAATGCCTCTATAATCAGGATTTGTTTTTTGCTGGTTTTTTTTGTCTTTGACTCAGTTGAAAGAACTCAAATCGACTCTTCATAGCATCCATAACAAACAAACGTTTGAAAACATAGAAACCCTTTCGGTAAGATACCATCAAAACGGGGTACACAAAGCCAAGAATACTTATTAACACACAGAAAAGTAAAACACTAATTTCCGAAAATTTTGAATACTTTAAACTTTGAACTTAATGTACTATGGATACCAAGGTTTTAACACTGGAACATTTTCCAAATTGACCAAAAGAATGTAGAAATGTACTTGTCAGTTTAACGATGGCATCAAAGCGCCTAATCTGATTTCTACTGTCTATGTTGACGGTTTTTATGGTAGCAAAATTCACAGTTACTTGTGTTAACTGTTACCTAATGTGGTCATAACTTAAAAGTATCTCCATATTAGTTATTTTGCTATATTTAAAGTTCATTAGCCGAACATTCTTCAAAGAAAATTAATCATTTAAGAAGTTGCACTGCCTGCTCTTTTCAAAAAATTACTGGTAAAATATGTCAACGCTGCTTATTTCGGAAAATCATGCCTTTTTTCTGTTCTTTTCTACAGAAAAATACAAAATTATAGTCTTCAGGAACGCTTGTAGAACTCGTGCAGTAAAGATTACATAATATACGATGTGAATATAGTCTATATAATACAGTAAACTATATCAAAAAGCTTAGTAAAACCAGAAGGTCGCCTTCGCTTTTTTGACAAATATATAGCCTTAGTTTAAATAGATTGTGAGAACGTGTTTCAATTGTTTTGCGTTCGCAACTTTATAACACAACTCAACTATTATGACGTAATTATCCCTTGAATACTATTTTTAGATCACAAACTCTAACTCAAACTCAAATTTTGACATTTAATTAGAGCGATAGGCCAAATTTTCACATTTCATTATATTTGGTAATTCAAAGTTACACGGTCCCCGATTATTGTGTTTTTAGTACTAAAAGTAGTCTTTTTTTCAAAGTCAGTTATCCTTGAATAGTGTTTTTAGATCATAAATTGAGACAGAAACTCAAAACTTCCAATTTTATGTAAAGTGATTGACCAAGCATCACCATTTTATTATACTTGCTTATCGAAATCCATACCGCCTCCGATTGTTGAGTTTTGAATACTAAAAAAAGAGGTCTTTTTGTTTTTAAAAAGTCAATTTTCGTTGAATAGTATTTTTAGATCACAAACTCAAATTCGAACTCAATGGTTCAACTTTTAGGTAAAGTGATTGGCCAAGTTTCACAATTATATTATACATGCTTATCTAAAGCCATACCGTCTCCGGTTGTTGAGTTTTGAACACTAATGAAGAAGAATTTTGTTTCATATTCCACAAAAAAGTACTTCTCTGGAACCATTTGGTGCCCCTTGAGTGTAAGCAGACGTTGAAAACAAACAAAAATTTTTTCACTTAAACACCTAAATTTAAGGTTTTTGTTTCAGCTCTGAAATCCAACAAGACTGTTTCACTTAATTTTGTTGAGAAACGTTTCATGAGGTTGATTTAATTTTATTTTGATCAGATAAACAATGACCAATTGAATTTCAATAAAATTAGGAAGAAGTTAATATAACAAAAATTGTGAAACTATGTAGCGCTAAACTTATAATGAATAAAAAGTTCACAATTACAGTCTTGGCTGTGGACACATCCTGAGCCGAAGCTCAGGTTAATATGAAACTCAACTAACACATGTCCTTCTGGCAAGCTATCCCAGCAGTTTTCAGTCTATACAAATTTTGAAACGTAAAGATTCAGAAAAAGTTGTGTATTACTTGACAACTGAAACAACAGGTGACTCTGAATAAACATACGAAAACAACTATATAGCGTAAAAACTCAGTTTTTTGGATTATGTAGTTACCCTGTAAATTGTTTGTTTCCATTATGGTACACACTATTTTTGAAGCAAGCATGTTTCTATAAAGTTGATATTATAAATAGACATAGTGCAACGCAATTGTGAACCAGTCAATGTTTACGCCATACAATCCTTCATATTAGAAATTTTAAAAAGTTTACGTTTCATATCTATCAATTAATTGCAAAAAGAATCAGACGTCAAACATTGAATTAACAAAAAAACAGCATTTGAACAAAAGACTTAAGCTTATGACTGATCCCTCATAATTGAAAACAATTGTAAAAAGTTTGTTTTTTCAAAAAAAGATCATAGCAATAAAACTTATTTGAAAATCTAAAAACTAGACTGGTTCGCTAAGCAATAAAACCCTACCTGATTTAATTAATTAAATATCAATTTGATATATCATACCATGGATTTTTTAATTGTTAATTAACAAATTAACATTGAGTTGAAAACTACTGGGTTAATGTATACGACAAAGCTTCAGCGTTTTTTATATCTTTGAAAAAACTTCAAACACTTAAAAATTTGTTGAAAAAATTGGCGGGTAAATTCTATCGGTCTGTGTCAGTCAGGGCATATTACTTTGAGATAGATAAAAGCTTCTGTTCTTTACGCTCAACGAGTCTCTACAGATAGGAATGGTTTTCATTTTTAAGAAAAACAGAAACACATTCTTGTAGATAGTTAGTAAACAATAGGTAATATTTGAAGGTATTAAAAGGAAGTAGTAGTAGGTACTAGTGTAACTTAGAACCAATAAGTCGTTGTAGTAGTTAGTAATAGTATCTAGTTGTAGTTGTAGGTAGTACTACTAGGTAGCAGTAGTAGTAGGTACTAATTGTAGATAGTAGTTGTAGGTAGTAGTAGTAGACAGTAGCAGTAGTAGGTAGCAGTAGTGTTGTGTTAAAATCCAATATGTTCGCCAGACTGCTTAGCCCAATTATATGTTATAAAGACTCTGCTCCTTTTAATTTCCGATTACTTTGGATTTACCTCTTTCCGATGCTCTATGAAATATCGTTACGGTAATCTCATTTTAAAACGTGGTCAGAACAATAAGCAGTCCAAAGTTTTAACACAGGGTTACTGAACGCAGTAAATTTGATCCAAGAAGACACTATAACGAACGTTTTTGATTTCTGGTTGCTTGAGGTGCTCTGGTACCTTTTTTGCAGTGTTCAATGGTTGAATTTATCGGAAGCATTTACTGACGATGCGTTTCGCTAGTGTTCAATATTTCAGTCTCAGCACGCAGTATCCATTATTGATATTACCAGTACGCAAACAAGACCCATACATTTCTGAAGCTGTTTCTAGCAAACACCCACAGATCAATAGTTTGTGTTTGTTCTTGCTTAATTGACAAAAAGACTAGTTAACTTTTGAAAATTTTAGCGCTTTTTACAGTTCCAGTGCAAACTACTCTTCTTGTACATCCTTAAATTTTTGTCTGATTCAAGCTCTTGATAAGTTCTTATTCTATTTTAATTAACTAAAAAGTTCAGCTGCTCCTACATATCATTGTTTTCCACCAACATTTTTGGTTTTTTACAGAGCTTATTCTTTTTACTTAAATCAATTTAGTGTTTATCTCTCAACAATTCATCTCATATATTTTTTTCCTGTAAATAATCTTGCTCATTCCTAGACGGCTGGCTGAATAAGTGTAGAGAAATCTGTTGTCAAAAAAGCATGCTCAGAACATCAGAAATTTGTTTTTGTTTTCTGTGTTACAACACTTTATCATTTTCTTGCCAAGAATTAAAAGACAAAGAGCATCATTTTTTTTCTGTAAAAAATCTTGATAGTTTTTAATATGGTAGCTGGATAGGTGTAGAAAATTCAATTTTTAAAAAAGTATGCTCAGAACATCAAAAAATTGTTGTCGTCTTCGGTTGTGACATTTTGCTTGCCAATTCATAAAGGTCAGAGTTTAGCAACGCTGAAGGTCAAATTCTGTTTCCAAGATATAATATTATTGGATCGTGGAGACAAATAACAACATTCTTCTACTTGGCAACAAATTGCCCTCCAGGGACTTATCCTCTCTCTCTCTCTCTCTCTCTCTCTCGTCTGACTTGCAAGCATATAAATACATAAATACATGAACACATTCAGAAATATATACACTCAACTGTATACATACAGAAAAAACATGCACACATAAAACAAAGAACGTCTTGACATATTAACACATTTACAATTTCTACACACAAAACTACATTTCAGCTTATACTCATACAAATATATTACTAAACTTAAGCACAGTTATATTTATTTTCAAAAAAATATACACTTTCATGAATACTTTCACTATTATATACATGAATACGCATGATTTTATACATAAAACTTTCATTCTTTCCTTTCCTTCAATTGTTCGACCATACATAAAAAGTACAGTTATGAATACTTGCATGCAAACACACATACTTGTTTTGATAGAAACATACATAGTTAAACATGTATATAAAAAAAAGACATGCTTTCCACATTATCCTGCACATTTGCAAAAGTATTGTCAACAAAAACTGCTTCTGACTGCTCTTTGACTTATTTCAGACTATTTCAGAAATTGAGTTGTTCCCGTCCTACTTGTTTGAAAAAAAATGAAGTCCACAAAAAATCACTTTTAAGTGCTCTTTCATAGCGCAAAATCCATTTCAAATCATTTTAGGACTTTAAAAAATTGTGGAATTTTTTTTCTAAAAAATTCAAAATTTTTATATGTGCTGACCCCCATGCTGCCGAGGTGAAGAAAAATGAACTCAACCAAAAATCACATTTGAGTGCTCTTTCATAGCGCAAAATCCATTTGATACCATTTTAGGACTTTGAAAACTTCCGAAAAATTTTCGAAAAAAATTTGAAATTTTTTGAAATTTTTGTGTTACGACCCCTATACCGCATAGGTGAAAAAACTGAAGTCAACAAAAAGTCTCTTTTGAGTGCTCTTTCATAGCGCAAAATCCACTTCATACCAATTTAGGATCGAAATTTACTTGGAAAAATTTTCGAAAAAAAATTCAAAATTTTCAATGTTATGACCCCCCATACTGCATAGGTGGAAAAAAGTGAAGTCAACAAAAAATCCTTTTTGAGTGCTCTTTCATAGCGCAAAATCCATTTCAGACCATTTTAGGACTTTGAAAAACTTTGAAAAATTTTCGAAAAAAATTTTGAAATTTGAAATTTTTTGGCTTCTGGTGTCTTATATTGGATTTTTTAAGTTTTCACCAAAAACATTTAGTGAGAGTCCAAAACCTAGGTAACACCTAATTCTATATACAGCGAACATTGCTACAGCAGAAATCTGCCATTTGCTTGTTGGGGTGGGGGTTCGGACCCCACCCCCTACAAGACTTTTTACCACCGAAAAACTGATTTTCTCTTTGTGAAATAAAGTTTTTTGGATAAGTTTCGCCAGACTGCTTAACCCAAGAACTTCTCACTGGCTGGCGAAACTTATCCAAAAAACTTTATTTCACAAAGAGAAAATCAGTTTTTCGGTGGTAAAAAGTCTTGTAGGGGGGGGGGGGGGTCCGAACCCCCCCCCCCCCCTACAAGCATATGGCAGATTCTTTTACTACTATCCGTAGCAATATTTTTTACTGAAAAATGACAAAACTGAAAACTTATTTACGTGCAAATTTTCGATAAAGAAAAACAAAAATGTTGGAAATTGAAACTCTTCTTTGCAGAGAGTGTACATTCTCATTTCTTGGTTAAATTGGTTCAAATTTGATCTTTGAGATAATTCTTTATCAAAACGTATTGTAAGCTGAGGAAGGGCTGTTTTCTTTTTTTTACTATTTGAAAACCTTCACCGAAATGTGGTTCCTGTCACACAATTTTTTCATTTTAGTTTTATCAGATCCGAAGTTATTTGATTGTCCAAAATCTTTGCTACGCCCAGGACGATGTCGGCGACCCAAGACAAAAGGCGGTAAAATCAACTTGGGTACCATAATGGGGGTCCAGTGAGACCCGCTCATTGTCTGGACAAGGTTTCTGTAAATTTATTGTGACTGACGCATACCTGCTGTTAGTTCTGATCTGTCTGCGTCATGTAAAATTTAATTCTGTTTGGTTGTATTTATGGCTATTTTTTGGTCTGGCTGGCAAAAAAGCGTCCAAATTTTATAACCTGCATGCATAAGTAGAAACAACAGATTTGGCTCTAATCAGAGTCCGAACAAGATATGTGGACTGAACAAAACCCAGAGGTCTAGTCCGCTCCTCTACAAAAATGGGTGGCAAACTGGCCATTTTGGTAACATCCGATCTATTACAACTAGCAACATAGACATTTGATTAAAAATAACGGCATTATTTCTAGAAACTGCTTCATTTTTCGAATTGACGTTTGTATTAAAAATAATTCAAGCAGAGAAAATGCGGCGCATTATTTTGTTCCAGGCTTCTGTTGTTTAATTCGAACTGGCTTAGGGTCTGGTTTAGGTCTAGTCTTCTCCAGGATGACTAAACGTTGTTTAGTCTAGCCCAGGAAAGTCAAATTTTGTTCGGTCTGGCCCATACCTGACGTTAAACTTGTTCGGTCTGGACTCCCCTGTCCGTGACTTAAGTCTTAAGTCTGTCTAGCACCGGCATGTTTTGAGTCGAGAATCTTATCCTGGGCATTATCAACTCGAGTATTGTATTTTTTTTTCATAAGCAGAAAGCGCAAACACACTCAAACAAATTTGTTAAATATGCATAAAATGAGAAAATTTTTGGCTAATTTTTGACCACTACCCTCAAAAACAAGTTGATGGAACGATGAATTAGAGAACAAAATATCAAAATTGTGTGGCAAAACATCAATATTTAATGTCATTTTTCGACCATTTTCATTATCTATTTGTCATTTTCCGGTTTTAGTGTCTTGTTATCGTTTTGAGGTCATTTTGCGGCGTGACTTAATGTCTTTTTGTAGTTTTGATGTCATTTTCAGGACTAACTAATGTTATCGTTTTGAAGTCACTTTTCGGTTTAATGTCTTTTTGCCGATTTGATGGTTTTTGCGGATAAGATGATATTTTGTCGTTTTTATATCATTTCAGGCAAAAGATTATCTTGTTGTTTTGTTGATTTCTTGTTGTTTTGTCGATGTTGTTTTGTCGATTATCCTTCATTTTCCGGCTTAATTACATTTTGCCATTTTGGAGTCATTTGCCAATAATCTCTACTCATGCGAAACAACAGCTAGTTACCTTCTGCATAGTGACTTCAGTGACTAGAGTGTCCAGTTTCTTTGATAAGTCGATTAAAGAGTAAATAGCGGACACTACACACAGGACAACAAAGCCCAATGTCAACAACACAGACAACAACAGAAGCACAGTTCTGCACTTGAAATACTTTCTGTACTTCTTGAAATTTATTTCCAGGAAATCCATCATCTTTAGAACTTTTGTAAATGCATAGAACTGAGACCAAATTCAGACCAGGTTATAAACTAGTAATCAATTAATCTAGAATGTAATAATAATCATAAGAAATACAACGTCAGTTATCTTGTTTTTTTTCATGCTTAAAAACTTGCTGTTACAACAATTGAATAAATTTGCAACAAAATTGAAAATTTATTCAGGCGAAATTATAAAAAGCAAAAAAAAAAATCGTGCAGTAAAAAAATTTTCAACCTGCTTGCAATTTTTAAAAAGGTAACTAAACGGTAATAAAATTGATAAAAATTGCAGAATAATATACAGAGTACAACTTCAGTAATCTTGTTTTTGTTGGCGTTTATAGACTTGCTGTAACAAAAATTAGCATAAATAGAACTAAGTATGGAACAATTCCGAAAACCGAATTTTAAAAAAAATTGAGTTGTTATCTTTCTGCTTGTAAATCATTAGAATTAAAGGAATATTCACTTGGTAAATTCAATACTAAGTGCTGTAATTTCTTCAGAAAACATGTAGTTTATGTATAACGCAGTTTGAGTATAACTGGAACGACTTCTCAAAATTTGAAATAAAAAAATGAATTGAAAAAAAATTAAATGATAATTTTGAAAGGATAGTACAGTAATGGTCTTAACAGTAAAAACTATTAATCTATTCAGAAAAGCTATACATCAAAGGCTACAAAATCCACGCAAATACAGAATAATAAGAAGGTCGTTTATTGATATTCCAACGCAAAAACAAAAATCGAGAATCTTGTGGGGGAATTATATCTGTTCAGTTTATGTTCAGCTGCGCTACCGGATATTGTACAGATGGTTTGCTATTTTTTTTCCACAAAATTGGACCTTCTTATTTTGTTTATTATTTGGACCAAATCGTTCATTTTGACTGCTGAGATTCACGTCACATGATATGTTATTTCAATTATTTAGTATTCTGCTGTTACAAAAATTGGAATAGACAAGCACAGACAAGCTGTCTGCATATCTGACTATTTTTTTTACATTTCTAACTTTGAGGAAAAAATACATTGGAAGGTTTTTGTTCAGGCTTCTCTTCTTGCGTAAAGCTTCAGACAGTTGAACAGTTGAACTGAATTGAATTGAATTGGATTGAATTGAAATGAATTGGATTTAGTTGGATTAGTTACAGGTAGAAGTTTATGTATTTATAATAAAAGCAAATAAACATGAATCCAACAAGGACAACCAATGAGGAAATCATTTCTCTTCGAGTGGTTGCACAAATTGTCAAAATTGTTAGGATTTGAGCTAATAATGGGCCGGGTTCTGCAAAAATGACATAAAAGTCCGGATATTTTTTGATATTAATAAGCCAATAGAAATAAGTAAAAACTTTAATATTAATCTCATCAAAAGCGTAGACTTCGGAAGCCAACAACCAACAATAGCCTATTTGGCAATAGAACTTCAATTAAAGAGAAAAAGCTTTGAAAAATTATTTTAAGATATGCTTTTTTGTTTGTTTTATGGCATCAAAACATTGAAAATAAATTTAAGTATAAAGCAAAAAATAGCGCATGAAAATTAAAACTTTCAACCATCAGATCATTTAATTCCGTTTGAAAAACTATTAGTGAGCAATCGATGCCAACCCCAACTACAGAGTATATTGGAGGAAACAACAAAAATTCAACACAATTTTGAATATAAATGTTCTCAAAATCATGCAAATATATAAAAAGTATATCAAAACTCTTAATATCATCCAATTTTCTACAACTTGAAACACCTAATATTTTTAATTTTTATGAAAAAAAGAATTTAAAGACATTATAATATTAAAAACATCAACAAATCTTTGAATATTGTTTAGAGTTGAGTTTTACAAAGATAATCAAAATTTTTGGCAGAAAAAGTAAAAATTCAAAATTAGAAACTAAATCTGACCGCCTATCGATGCAGCTAAGTCACTAAGTAAAAAGTTTCCATAATTTTTGGAAGTTAAGTCCTAAATCTATTTTTTTGCTTTCTTCAAATTTCCCTCAAAACTTGATTTCTGGTCTAGGACTAGCTCTAAATTTACGCCGACCATCCACATACTCCATATACAGGTTTTATCTAAACACCAGTAAAATTAAGTTTGCTTAAAAATTTGATGTTGCTGCAAGGTCCCCTGTCTCAATTGATGAGGCAATATGCATAATTCCTTCATAACACTGAACATTTGCGTAACTTATCGAAAATCTAAATTTTCACCAAATTGACACCAAATTGTAAGAACTAATTAGGAAGAAGAAATTTTTCACGAATGAATAGCACTTAAGACGTAACGAATAAAGCAAACTTAATTGCTTTGAAAGTTTTAGGCTGAGTTTACGTTTTTTTCTACTGTGGAACTCTAAATGTTTCCCATGCAAAACACTTTTTTCCATGTGTTAGAGTTTTAATTCTGACAACTCACTTACTGATAAACGTCGGGTTTTGTTTGTTCAAGAGGCGTCCCACAACTGCCCGGTAGCATTACCAAATTCTGCATGGAATAGCAGTTTTCTAATTTTCCTTTGAGACTTAAAACGCTACAGCAGTACCAAAAGTTCGCTTGTACTAAGTTATGGTGAAACAGGAAAACAGAATCAGAAACAACAAACAAAATTTGACGATAATTTTAAAATGACATTTTTTCTCCGCGTGAAGACTTGAGAACTATTTCAGATCTGATTGAATAAAAATATTTGCTTGGTTTTCATCAGCAAAATATACAATCAGTCAAAAGCGCAACAAAAAATCTAACCTCAAAATGTTTTTTTCTTCAACTGTGCGTTCAACTGTGCTGTTTGTCACATTCACAGTGTACAAAGTTATATCGTAGATAAAACATACTGAAAAAAAATCTTATTTGGAAAATTGTAATTCAGCTTCTGATTTTCACAATTTTTTAATTGAAAAATCATATTTGCTTTCTGAAAGAGATTTTAGAACAAATAAAACTATCATAAATAATAATCTCAAATGCGGTTAATATCTAAGATTGTTCCTAAACTGTTAAAATAACTGTTTATGGAAAAAATTGTGAGTTGGTTAAGGTCGTTCGAAGGCGATGTAAAGGAATCTTTAACTGAGTTTTTTTAAAATTTTGAGAGTGATAAAATGGTGTTCACAGTAAGAATTTAAAAATTGCGAGGAGAGATCTGGAATTTAATTGAAGTTGGTGATTTTGATTTGAGAAGTGGAAAAATTTTCGAATGTATATTTTTTTCTTAAGCTAACTTCTAACAGATTCGAGCTTTTAATGAGAAAAATTATCATGTTCCATTTCAACCAGGTAAATCATCAACCTAACTGAATTTGCGTTGCGTACTTTAAAACTTTTTATAGGCGTTGTTGCACTATTTTTGTTTTTTATAAAATGAAATGTTTGCTTGAAATAATGACAACGCCTTCTATATTTGTTGGATAAAATGTATTTGAGAACACAAAGGCTTTAGAAACGTTTGAATCGCAAATCTAATGTATTCAGCTGGTCTCTTTTTCTCTGTTTTATAAAAAATGAGCTCACGTGATTACATCACAACTTTTTCTGTCTGTTTGCTCACTTTTGTTTCATCTGACGTCTTTTAGTGCCTCAAAAATATTATATGAAATGGAATCTAATCTAAAACTCCAAACTAACTCGTTCAAAAACGATCTCAAAGCGAGATGCTTAAGTTTTTTTTATCTGACAGCATGAAACTTGTTTAAATGAGCAAAAACTAAATGGAATTTGTTTTGAAAACCGATATGTGGTGTATTTTGTTGCTTGTTAACTTTATTATCTTAGTTTGTTGTCTTGTTCGAAAAGTCTTGTCCAAAACGCCAAAATCAGTAAAATAACACAAGAAGATAATTGGAATCATGAAAGAAGTCTGTTTTTTATTTGACGAGCTTTTGAATTTTGTATGCAGACGATACTGCGATTTACACCAATGCCGACCTGAAAACCAGAAGAAAGAGCACCAAAAGGCTCTGGATTGATCTGCAGTTTTGCTCAAAAAAATAGTCGAATATCTAATGCTGATAAAAAATCAATAGGCAATATCAAAAAAATACCCAACGCCAAAACAATCTAAATATTGACAACGCGGAAATAAACAATGCTGTAGTGAACAGGTACATTGGCTTCCTATTTGACAAAAATTTTACTCTCGAATAACATGCTGAGACTGTAGAACAAACTGACAATTTTCTGTTCCTTATTCAACCGATTGGGAAAGTGTTCAAGCACAAGGAATCTTGTAACAGTTTATATATTATATATGCAGCCATTTTGCTCAAAATAGAGTTCTAACTTATGAATGGGCAAAAAGCAAAACTCTCAAATCACTGAACATGATGATAACAAAAACTGATCGCATTTTGACATTCAAAAGTAGGTTTGAGTCCATTAAAACAACTGCTACTCGTTTAAAAAGTATCAAGGGCGAACCTCTATGAAATTTTGATAACAGTAAGAAAATTAATAAGAAGCAAAAACTCAATTTTATGTAGAGAGAATCTGATTTCGGATGATGAGTTTCTGAAAAATGCGAACGGTCGAACGAGACTAAGGAGGTTTTGTCTGCTAAAAAAGAAATATGACAATTTTTCTGTAAGAACTAAAATCAGGCAGATAACGAACTATTTTCTAGTTTATCTCCAAATTTTTTGAACAACATTCGTACTAAGTCACACGTTAAAATTAGAATTTTTTTGTTGTTACATATTACTGCAAAAAAAACTATGAAATCAAGAGTCTTTACTATGAACAATGAAGTAAAAAACTATGAAGTACTTTACAAAAACGACAAATTATCTTTTTTTTGTGTCCAGCTGGAATTAAGAAAATTCAAATCATTATTTAGATTACAAAACAAAGCAGTTTTTCAATTCATTCTGAAGGCATCTTTCTGAACAATTGTCCCAAGACCTGAATTTGTTGTGAAAAATTATATTACACATTTTTTTCTCATTTGATTTTTGCGTCACTGTCTACCTCATACTTATCAAAAATTAACTACAAAAATCAAATTTTGTATCATAGAAAGCATTTCAACAGATAATTTACAGGAAATTTTCTTTTTTCATCCCAAATCACAGTTTCTAAAAAGTTGCAAACGAAAAAACAATAGTTGGAATTGACTAAAACGTCAGTCAGTTCTCAGTTTTCTATCAAAGAACTTGCAACGGTATAATATGAATTCAAAACTTCCACTAGATTACGGATTGCATGTTTTATTGAACTGAGTTTTAATTAACGGACGTCCGAAAAACTATTTTTCAAGAGCAGAGCAGAAGTCCACTGCGCTTATGGGTTAAACAATGCGTTTCAATTGAAATGATAAATTGTTCAGAGATCGGCCGTTTCATTATTCTTAAAATCTTTGCCTCATATTACTTTAACCTATAAATTTGTCATGATACTAAGTTTGGTCGCTTTTGCAAACATGTCTGAAGAAATTAAAAAAATTCTCCTGCAACCTCAACGGGAAAATTTCAATATCTTTATAACGATCACAGATTTGTAATTGTGCTTTATAAACTCGACTGCCTCGAGTAAGTTTTGAAAAAATATGAAACTTCGGTTTTTAGAGGTTGGAAGAACTTCAGACAAATTCAAAGTACAATTCCTTAGAAAAACAAAAAGACCAGAAAGGCACCAGTTCGAGGAATAACCAATACATACAGCGGAACCAACTGGACAATTTACGTTGAAGTTTTCTGGGATCCTAGATCAAGTAAAAAAACCAAAAACACAATGCTAGCACTATTGACGCAAAAAGACAAAACTTTCAATCCATAAAGCGGCACTGACTAAGCACTAATCAGGGACTCAATTGCCAACAGCCCTAAGTGCAGGCACATGTGACCGAATTTCTGAGCAAAAGGTTCCGGCGGTCAAAATAACTCAAAACTGCCTGGAGAGTTGCAATAACCAGAGCTACTAAAATGAAGGAAAACGCAAAACTAATGAAAATATTAGATTGTCCGGCGACTGATTTTGAGATTATAGAGTCCATTTTTTTATGTCCAAGCTTGGTTATCATGACAAGGACAATCATAAATTTACAGTAGAAGCATTACTAATCTACAATTTATTACGGGTTGGTGCGTTTATGAAAAAGATTAACATTGGCGTCAATAATTTCAATAAGCATCAATCTCCATTATCATTAAAAATTGAAAAACTTACCCCAATTACAATTTAATTTGACTACTTTTAACAATATTTTAATATCAGAGTAACGTTTTTCACAGAGATGGTCTCCGTCCTTCTAAAGACGATGTGCAAAGTTGTGTAAAATGAAATTGCAACAATGAGATTGACCCAAATATTGAAACCTAAGATTATGCTGCATCTCTATGTTCATAACAAGGTCAACAGGCAACAAAATCTGGCCTAAAGCATGTATTCATTTTTAAAAACAATATGTCTAATAAGAGAGCACCGTGTGAATAAGGTTTTCATTTTTCTCATCAGTTTGCTCGATACTCTCATTCTATTGTTTTTTAGTCACACAAGGGAAAATAACACGTTCTTTTTGTGATGAGTCCAGTGCTAAGTGGAGAAGTGGAGTCAGATATGTGAAGAATATTTTCTTTTGAGTCAATTATTGCGATAGCGAAAAAATTCCTGAAAATTTTGTAATTTTCTACTTGAGCGCTCAATGAACTATTTGGACTCAATGAACTATTTGGAAATGAGTTTATTTTAAACGAATCTCTAAAAACATTGAGAAAATTATTTTTATTGGACTCAGTGACACGTTGTTAACAAAATCTAACTGATTGCTGTAAGTTTTTTTGCGTTATAGAGGATACTAAGGTTTCATGACCAAAAATGCAGGATCTAAAAAAGAAGGGGAAGGTGGATTGAGTTAGTTTTGGCTGAGTTTAAAAAGAGCTTGCAAAAAAACTCTGAGATATTCTTTCTCAAGCTAACCAACAGTCCTTCAAATCATCATTCAGATAAATATTGAGGTTAGGTGTCATACCTAGCTTCAATCGTGGCTATTTATTTTTGGAGACTCGTGGTAATATATTTTCTATAAACTTTTGCAATCAAATCAATGAGCTTCTCTTGTAATATTTGGAAATAAAAAAATCAAATACAAAAAAACGTATATTGTTTTGTTGAGAAGAACTTCAGGAAAAATTATTTTGCTACGAACTTCGTATTTTCCCGCTGCAAATTATCTAACAATGAAGCAAAGTTCATTAATGTTTAATCCCTTGATACCAAATTTCAACAACGCATTCGAAATTGTGAAACAATATTCTGAAATTGCAAATACGAAATGTTTCTGAAATCTGAAAGCTAGCACGAAAAATTTAAAACAACCATATAGAGAAAAAGATGTCAAACAAAACGTCAAAATCTAACGTCTATCTACTAAACCTTTTTAACAGGAAACGACCAATATTCAAAAGTATATTTAAAGTAATAAAAATGTAGTACTTCAGATTTTTGTGTGACAATCTTGACACTAAAAAAAAAACAGATGATTCATAGTTCAGTTACAGATGAAAAAAACGATTTACCACTGTAAATCCGCTGCAAAATTTTATGTACACACTATGTAGTTTTTTGAAATACCAAAATATTTTTAATTACACTTTTTCTACTGTTGTTAGTTTTTATTGACGAAATTAAGCAACGATATGCCCACGAAACTAGGTCCACTTCAAGTAAAGCGTCTCTACAGCCATTTTTTTAAAATATATTTTTAACAAAACATTTTGTAAAAGTATTCCTCCAACTATGTTGTTTAAAAAGCATTTTTGATTTTTGATTAGACACCTCCGGATATTCTATTAGGTGAACTAGAAATATGAATTCGATAGCCATGCAACCAAAAAAAGATTTCTCTATTGCGAACTGCAAACAACTATAGCAATTGAATCAATTTACTCCAATTGGCAAAAAAACCACAATTTGCCAACAATCGCCTTGCCTTTGATTCTAGTAAAAATTAAACAATTGAGAAAAAATTGCGGAGTTAAATGTACAGAAAACAGCCAACTAATCTCATGAGGCTATATAACTTGATAACAAAGTATTCCAGAAGTCTTACGATTGTAATTTTATTGGAGAATCAATTATCGTCAACTTCAGTTTTCTGAGTCACACTAATCAGACATTAACAAATTGGACAAAGAAGATAAATCTGTGGACAAAACTGGAACTCAAACCATGCCTTAATCTTACAAGTTTTATTTTACCAATTGTTTTTGGCAACTGACTTGTTCAACTCTTTTTTTTCAGTTAAAAAGTTCTTCAGAGAAGGAGTTTGTACAGAAGGCTTCACAGGACAAGGTTTTGTTCAAAAAAATCCCAAACCCCTATTGCATCAACAAATTCAAAATTTGATTTCCTGACATTTGTGTTCGGTGGAATGAAATACAAAGTGGATGTGGTTCACATTTTGAACTTTCTGCTGAAAAATTCAAATGAAGTTCTCACCTGATTGAGAGTCTTGCTGACTTTTACCGAGATCTTTCACTCTGCTGGAACCTCTCAAGCTGCTTCTATCAACTTGTTACAGTTGGAAAACTTTTTATCATAGTAGTAGTAATAATAGTAGTAGTAGTGAAAGTAGTAATAGTAGTGGTAGTAGTAGTTGTAGTAACAGTAGTAGAAGTAGCAGTAGTATTAGTAGTAGTAGTAGTAGTATTAGTAGTAGTAGTAGTAGTAGTAGTAGTAGTAGTAGTAGTAGTAGTAGTAGTAGTAGTAGTAGTAGTAGTAGTAGTAGTAGTAGTAGTAGTAGTAGTAGTAGTAGTAGTAGTAGTAGTAGTAGTAGTAGTAGTAGTAGTAGTAGTAGTAGTAGTAGTAGTAGTAGTAGTAGTAGTAGTAGTAGTAGTAGTAGTAGTAGTAGTAGTAGTAGTAGTAGTAGTAGTAGTAGTAGTAGTAGTAGTAGTAGTAGTAGTAGTAGTAGTAGTAGTAGTAGTAGTCCAGAACGGGCGTTGGGCAGGGTGATGTGTGGTCCCCAATCCTATTCGGCCTTGTCATCAACTACATTTTGGCTAACTCGGTGCATGGAGGATTAGACATTGGGAGATTGGTGGCTGACTTAGATTTTGCTGATGATGTTGGTCTCGTGGGGGTCTCAGACAGTGAGGTGCAAGAAAACCTACATCGAATCGAGGCCCTTGCGGAAGCCGCTGGTCTGAAGATTAGTCAATGGCCGAAAAGTTCACCAATCGAGATATTGTGGCAAACCTAAAGCAGTTGCCACACGCGTGTTTTCCTGCAAAGTACAAGATGTTCTCGGAAACGAGTTTGAAAACATAGAAGCGTTCAAGTATCTCGGATCATATGTCAGCCTCAAGCATGGAGACCGGCAGGAAGTCAATTGCAAACTTGCAGAAGGTAGACAACGGTTTGCTAACTTCCAAAATCTCTGGAAGAGCAAGCAGCTCAGCGTGCACCTCAAGTGCAATTTGTACAAAGCACTCGTTTTATCAGCCGTGCTGTACAGCTCAGAGACTTGAACTCTTTCGAAATTAATGGAGAGAAAACTTGAGAGTTTCCACTGTGGTTGTCTTCGGAGAATTCTACGTGTGTCATATCTGGAGAAAGCAACGAACGAAGAAATTATGTCAAGATCACGAATGCCCCAACTATCCACGATGATCATGCTCAAACGGATAAAATGGTACGGACACATCCAGAGAATGGAACCAGGAAGATTAGCCCGCAGTGCCTTCGATTGGGACCCGCCCGATCAATACGTCCTTGCCAGACGCGCTCCTAGGGGGCAACGGAAAATGTGGATGAGTCAAATCGAAGGAGACTGTGTACTGTGTACGAAACAAAGTATCGTTCACCAGATTGCAGGAGAAAGCAGCAACCGGGTCAAAGAATGCCTTCAACAATTTCGTCGTACAGCACTTCACAGAATAACCAAACAAATAACTCTTCTTGTTTTGTTTGTATTTGTTGCCAACAGTGCCTTTATTTCATATTTGGAATTAAAGTGTTGAAACAGTAGTAGTAGTAGTAGTAGTAGTAGTAGTAGTAGTAGTAGTAGTAGTAGTAGTAGTAGTAGTAGTAGTAGTAGTAGTAGTAGTAGTAGTAGTAGTAGTAGTAGTAGTAGTAGTAGTAGTAGTAGTAGTAGTAGTAGTAGTAGTAGTAGTAGTAGTAGTAGTAGTAGTAGTAGTAGTAGTAGTAGACATAATTTCGAAATTAATGGAGAGAAAACTTGAGAGTTTCCACTGTGGTTGTCTTCGGATTATTATACGTGTGTCATATCTGGAGAAAGCAACGAACGAAGAATTTATGTCAAGATCACGAATGCCCCAACTATCCACGATGATCATGCTCAAACGGATACGGATAAAATGGTACGGACACATCAAGAGAATGGAACCAGGAAGATTAGCCCGCAGTGCTTTCGATTGGGACCCGCCCGATCAATACGTCCATGCTAGACGCGCTCCTGGGGGGCAACGGAAAACGTGGATGAGTCAAATCGAAGGAGACTGTGTACGAAACAAAGTATCGTTCACCAGATTGCAGGAGAAATCAGCAACCGGGTCAAAGAATGCCTTCAACAATTTCGTCGCACAGCACTTCACAGAATAACCAAACAAATGACTTTTCCTGTTTTGTTTGTATTTGTTGCCAACCGTGCCTTTATTTCATATTTGGAATTAAAGTGTTGAAACAGTAGTAGTAGTAGTAGTAGTAGTAGTAGTAGTAGTAGTAGTAGTAGTAGTAGTAGTAGTAGTAGTAGTAGTAGTAGTAGTAGTAGTAGTAGTAGTAGTAGTAGTAGTAGTAGTAGTAGTAGTAGTAGTAGTAGTAGTAGTAGTAGTAGTAGTAGTAGTAGTAGTAGTAGTAGTAGTAGTAGTAGTAGTAGTAGTAGTAGTAGTAGTAGTAGTAGTAGTAGAAGTAGCAGTATTAGCACTAGTAGTACTAGTAGTAATAGTAGTTGTAGTAGAAGTAGTAGTAGTAGTAGTATCAGAAAAGGACGTTCCTGCTATTCGGAGCAGCGGATGTCCTTATCAGCGTCCGTCTGGGACGCCGCTCCTCGGTATGATCAACTACGTCCTATAGGCACAGCCCAGACTAGGGGTGTAAGGCAGCGAGTACCGGGCTAAGATGGTAGTTCGACATCGGATCTATCAGATAAGCCTCTAACTTTTAACTTTTTGACAAAAAAAGGCCCACTACCGGATTGGTAGTGGGCCTGCTTTTCGTGGGTGAGTAGACAGTTCTGCTACACCGGTTTTTATCTCAGACACTTCTGCTAACTTTTCTTTGTAGGCTGATTTCTGCACTTTCCAAAGGCGTCTGGAGGTGGTCTAAAGTGCAAATGAAAGCTCACTAGCAGTTCTTCATTTTGTGTTTTCGGCTTTTTTGAATTTCAAGCTATAAATAGGAGCTGCTGTTCTAGTAGCGGATTGGTGAGTAGGCCACGCTGCTAGTGCCTATACGTGTAGGAGATTCCCAATTTACATTTTGGATGACTTTTTTTGCACCAATATCATTGTTTTGGCCTGGAAAGACATCCTAGTATAGGAACTAGATATCTAAAATCATTATTTGTGGTACCTACTTAGCGTTGGTTGTACAATTAGGGAGGACGCCGCTGCTAACATTGATGATCAAACTCCTCTCAATATCTAACCTGTTGATGATTACTAACAGGTTTTTCACGTTCCCCAACTATAATCGCAGTGTATGAACGCAAAAACAAAGATAAAAAAGATTCTACAAAGCTCTGACAGAGCACTGTGCTCACTTTTGAGCTAGATTTGAATTTTTAACAGAAAACCAAGGACCCGCCTGATAGGCTTCTACCCCACTACTGCCACTACTACCCCAATACTTACTTTTTCCACATTTAAAAAGCTGCTCTCTATCGAGTAGACATTGCTCTTTAGTAAACCGGTTGTTAGCTTAGTTATTGGGTAACTGATTTGAAGTTTGACTCATTTAAAAATCAAGGTAGGCTAGCAGCGGGGTCCGTGCTAAATTTTTGTTGCTAAATCGTTCCTGAGCCTTTTTTCCCCACAAAAGGGGAAATTTTGAGACTGCTAACAGTAACTAGGGTGTTTTTTTGACTCCATACGCCTATTTATTCACCTTGGAAACAATAGGACAGTGCTGTGAAAGCAAGAATAGCATTAGCGCTTATACCTAATTAAACCTGCGATGACAGGAGATTTTCAAACCCGTTTTCTTGGAGGTAACTGGTATGGTTTAATCAACGTGGTTGCTAGTGAAGAATCTACCGCGCTGTTGAAAGCTTCGATTGGTTTTGTTTTAGGCACTGTGGGGGGGGGGGGTGGCCTGAGTTAGTAGTCAAAAAAAGTAATGGCCGGTGAACTCTATTCGCTCACCATTACCTCTCAAAGGGTTCCTGTGACATGCAATTTGTCCAAAAAGACTCGTATGTGACTACTGTATGAGATTAGGTTGAAAAAACAACACTAGCAACACTATCTGAGAAAAAGTACTGATCTGGGAGTTCTGGTACTAGTGAGAGCAGACCGCGCTGATAAATGCTTTTTTTCCAGCCTCAAATAGTTGTTTTGGTCATAAACTTTGGTACTAAAATTGTTCTAGCTTCTCTCAGGGGACCAACACCAACCTTTTACTACCATGGAAGAGGTCCAAGGTTGAAAAAAATGATTTTTTCAAAGATTTAAGTACAAATTTTTATGTTGGGAAAATGTACAAAGTTCTTCAAATTCTAGCGTTTTTTTGTTTTTAAACTTCCAAAATGCACTAGGAACAGCAAGTACATTGTATATGGACACTCTCCAATGCTTTCTTTGCAGCAGTGTTCTCCTGCAGCAGTAGTAGTAGTAGTAGTAGTAGTAGTAGTAGTAGTAGTAGTAGAAGTAGCAGTATTAGCACTAGTAGTACTAGTAGTAATAGTAGTTGTAGTAGAAGTAGTAGTAGTAGTAGTATCAGAAAAGGACGTTCCTGCTATTCGGAGCAGCGGATGTCCTTATCAGCGTCCGTCTGGGACGCCGCTCCTCGTTATGATCAACTACGTCCTATAGGCACAGCCCAGACTAGGGGTGTAAGGCAGCGAGTACCGGGCTAAGATGGTAGTTCGACATCGGATCTATCAGATAAGCCTCTAACTTTTAACTTTTTGACAAAAAAAGGCCCACTACCGGATTGGTAGTGGGCCTGCTTTTCGTGGGTGAGTAGACAGTTCTGCTACACCGGTTTTTATCTCAGACACTTCTGCTAACTTTTCTTTGTAGGCTGATTTCTGCACTTTCCAAAGGCGTCTGGAGGTGGTCTAAAGTGCAAATGAAAGCTCACTAGCAGTTCTTCATTTTGTGTTTTCGGCTTTTTTGAATTTCAAGCTATAAATAGGAGCTGCTGTTCTAGTAGCGGATTGGTGAGTAGACCACGCTGCTAGTGCCTATACGTGTAGGAGATTCCCAATTTACATTTTGGATGACTTTTCTGCACCAATATCATTGTTTTGGCCTGGAAAGACATCCTAGTATAGGAACTAGGTATCTAAAATCATTATTTGTGGTACCTACTTAGCGTTGGTTGTACAATTAGGGAGGACGCCGCTGCTAACATTGATGATCAAACTCCTCTCAATATCTAACCTGTTGATGATTACTAACAGGTTTTTCACGTTCCCCAACTATAATCGCAGTGTATGAACGCAAAAACAAAGATAAAAAAGATTCTACAAAGCTCTGACAGAGCACTGTGCTCACTTTTGAGCTAGATTTGAATTTTTAACAGAAAACCAAGGACCCGCCTGATAGGCTTCTACCCCACTACTGCCACTACTACCCCAATACTTACTTTTTCCGCATTTAAAAAGCTGCTCTCTATCGAGTAGACATTGCTCTTTAGTAAACCGGTTGTTAGCTTAGTTATTGGGTAACTGATTTGAAGTTTGACTCATTTAAAAATCAAGGTAGGCTAGCAGCGGGGTCCGTGCTAAATTTTTGTTGCTAAATCGTTCCTGAGCCTTTTTTCCCCACAAAAGGGGAAATTTTGAGACTGCTAACGGTAACTAGGGTGTTTTTTTGACTCCATACGCCTATTTAGGCACCTTGGAAACAATAGGACAGTGCTGTGAAAGCAAGAATAGCATTAGCGCTTATACCTAATTAAACCTGCGATGACAGGAGATTTTCAAACCCGTTTTCTTGGAGGTAACTGGTATGGTTTAATCAACGTGGTTGCTAGTGAAGAATCTACCGCGCTGTTGAAAGCTTCGATTGGTTTTGTTTTAGGCACTGTGGGGGGGTGGCCTGAGTTAGTAGTCAAAAAAAGTAATGGCCGGTGAACTCTATTCGCTCACCATTACCTCTCAAAGGGTTCCTGTGACATGCAATTTGTCCAAAAAGACTCGTATGTGACTACTCTATGAGATTAGGTTGAAAAAACAACACTAGCAACACTATCTGAGAAAAAGTACTGATCTGGGAGTTCTGGTACTAGTGAGAGCAGACCGCGCTGATAAATGCTTTTTTTCCAGCCTCAAATAGTTGTTTTGGTCATAAACTTTGGTACTAAAATTGTTCTAGCTTCTCTCAGGGGACCAACACCAACCTTTTACTACCATGGAAGAGGTCCAAGGTTGAAAAAAATGATTTTTTTCAAAGATTTAAGTACAAATTTTTATGTTGGGAAAATGTACAAAGTTCTTCAAATTCTAGCGTTTTTTTGTTTTTAAACTTCCAAAATGCACTAGGAACAGCAAGTACATTGTACATGGACACTCTCCAATGCTTTCTTTGCAGCAGTGTTCTCCTCTCGCCACTGTGGTGATGATATCTGTAAATTTAGCAGCGGAGTCTCGTCTCACTTTTTGACTGTTTTTTCTCCCTCAAACCACTTGCAGCACAGCGACATTCGTAGATGCCATCGACTCTAACATTCTAAAACAGTTCAAGGCCGGTCAGTCTGTATCAAAATTTGATGCGAAAAGGCTCTGTACGAGGCAAGTACAAGCATCCCCTCTAACTTCGCTGATGGCTAAAAATGAGATCATAGATGCTCTGATTGTGGTAGTAGTGGTTTCTTTTCATCCCCAAAGTCATGTAAACTTGTCCAAACCTAACTGGCAGCAACGCATCTTTGATTTAAAGTTCAAAATAATCTGAAATATTCAAATTACATTGCACAGAAGGAAGTACTACTATATGACCCAAAGAGAGAGGAGCCTACTGCTAGTCGGTGGAAACTTGAAAAACCCAATTCCCCATTAAAATAGATCTAAAACCGCGGAAACAGATGCTAAATTTGACCAGGAGTTCAACACACTGACAAAAAATGTTTTTCCCACATCCATAATTCACAAAGATTTCACTCTTCAAAAAAAAATTATTTCACGGTATGAATTGTCGAAAGCACAAAATGCCCGACTACTTAGTGTTCTGCTGTATTAGATGGTATTTCCGCAACAGTTTGTGCTCAGGAAGTTTTTTTCTGATCAATAGCGACCAAGACCGTCATACGAGCTTCCGAGTGTGTTCACTTATTGATCTCTGTTTTTTTCTAGTTTGAGGGTCTCCCTATAATTTTTACGCCGAGGATATCCGACTACTGAAATTACTCTAGCAGCAGCGTAAAACCTCTAAGTAGTAGTAGTAGTAGTAGTAGTAGTAGTAGTAGTAGTAGTAGTAGTAGTAGTAGTAGTAGTAGTAGTAGTAGTAGTAGTAGTAGTAGTAGTAGTAGTAGTAGTAGTAGGAGTAGTAGTATTAGTAGTAGTAGTAGTAGTAGTAGTAGTATTCTGCAAAGCCGGTTTGTCAAAGAATGTCGTCGACAAGTCAAAGTTCGAGCAACTAGAGGCGAGCCTTACCTGTGATAAGTGTGAAAGAAAGTTCAAAACAGTCAATGGCCGAAAAGTTCACCAATCGAGATACTGTGGCAAACCTAAAGCAGTTGCCACACGCGTGTTTTCCTGCAAAGTACAAGATGTTCTCGGAAACGAGTTTGAAAACATAGAAGCGTTCAAGTATCTCGGATCATATGTCAGCCTCAAGCATGGAGACCTGCAGGAAGTCAATTGCAAACTTGCAGAAGGTAGACAACGGTTTGCTAACTTCCAAAATCTCTGGAAGAGCAAGCAGCTCAGCGTGCACCTCAAGTGCAATTTGTACAAAGCACTCGTTTTATCAGCCGTGCTGTACAGCTCAGAGACTTGAACTCTTTCGAAATTAATGGAGAGAAAACTTGAGAGTTTCCACTGTGGTTGTCTTCGGAGAATTTTACGTGTGTCATATCTGGAGAAAGCAACGAACAAAGAAATTATGTCAAGATCACGAATGCCCCAACTATCCACGATGATCATGCTCAAACAGATAAAATGGTACGGACACATCCAGAGAATGGAACCAGGAAGATTAGCCCGCAGTGCCTTCGATTGGGACCCGCCCGATCAATACGTCCAAGCTAGACGCGCTCCTGGGGGCAACGGAAAACGTGGATGAGTCAAATCGAAGGAGACTGTGTACGAAACAAAGTATCGTTCACCAGATTGCAGGAGAAAGCAGCAACCGGGTCAAAGAATGCCTTCAACAATTTCGTCGTACAGCACTTCACAGAATAACCAAACAAATAACTCTTCTTGTTTTGTTTGTATTTGTTGCCAACCGTGCCTTTATTTCATATTTGGAATTAAAGTGTTGAAACAGTAGTAGTAGTAGTAGTAGTAGTAGTAGTAGTAGTAGTAGTAGTAGTAGTAGTAGTAGTAGTAGTAGTAGTAGTAGTAGTAGTAGTAGTAGTAGTAGTAGTAGTAGTAGTAGTAGTAGTAGTAGTAGTAGTAGTAGTAGTAGTAGTAGTAGTAGTAGTAGTAGTAGTAGTAGTAGTAGTAGTAGTAGTAGTAGTGGTAGTACTAGTAGTAGTAGTAGTAGTAGTAGTAGTAGTAGTAGTAGTAGTAGTAGTAGTAGTAGTAGTAGTAGTAGTAGTAGTAGTAGTAGTAGTAGTAGTAGTAGTGGTAGTAGCAGTAGATTAGTAATAGTAGTAAGGTGGTGGTGGTTGTGGTAGTATTAGTATTAGTAGTAGTAGCAGCAGCAGCAGCACTAGCAGCAGCAGCAATAGCAGCAGCAGCAGTAGTAGTAGTAGTAGTAGTAGTAATAGTAGTAGTAGTAGTAGTAGTAGTAGTAGTAGTAGTAGTAGTAGTAGTAGTAGTAGTAGTAGTAGTAGTAGTAGTAGTAGTAGTAGTAGTTGTAGTAGTAGTAGTAGTAGTAGTAGTAGTAGTAGTAGTAGTAGTAGTAGTAGTAGTAGTAGTAGTAGTAGTAGTAGTAGTAGTAGTAGTAGTAGTAGTAGTAGTAGTCAACCCTCCCGATCCGAGTTGTCGAAAAAAGATGCTGGATCACATTCTGTTTGCAGAGAGATACAGAGGATGTCTGACGAATGTGAGGTCCAGAAGAGGGAAAACCACAATTACCGATCACGAACTGGTCATTGCGGAAGTATCTATGAAACTTTTGTCTAAAAAGTCATGCTTCACGCCCAGAATCAGTTCTGCAAAGCTGCAAGATGAAACAACGCGTGACTTATTCACGCAGGAGGTCAAGTTACATCTTGATAAGAGCGGCGATTTCGAGAATACAGAGCAGTCT
Organism: Convolutriloba macropyga; assembly: GCF_964194025.1. Classification (NCBI taxonomy): domain Eukaryota; kingdom Metazoa; phylum Xenacoelomorpha; order Acoela; family Convolutidae; genus Convolutriloba; species Convolutriloba macropyga. The sequence goes on from NW_027451959.1 coordinate 62,924, forward strand.
TGGGACAATTTTCGAAAAGCCCTGAACCAAGCAGCAGTGAAATGCCTCCTTCCGGACAAGCGAGTGAACAAACCTTGGACACAGCAGCGCGGAGGCGCTGTTAGAGTTCACAAACTGCTGTAAGGAAGTCAGAAAAGCTCTACGTGCAGACAAACGGGCATGGCTTGAACGCAAAGGCCAAGAAGTGCAGAGCTTCGCGGACAGAGGCAACTTAAATGAGGTTTTTGGGGCATCACAGCAGATTTGCCGAAACTGGAGGCCCCAGTTGACCAAATTAGTTTCAAGCACTGGCGTCAACTTACGGACGAAAGAGGAACGACTTGAACGCTGGACGGAACATTTTAGTCAACTCCTGAATCCCTCAACATTCAGTTGCAGTACGAGATTGGATCCCGAAGAAGCAGCTGAAAGCTTGCCGATTGACCTGAGCCCAATTCGATTTGAAGAAGTGCTTGAAGCTGTCCGCAGGTTGAAGAATGGCAAGGCAAGTGGACCCGATAACATTTCCTGTGAGATGTTGAAAGCACACAAGGGTATTGTCGAGTGGCTCTGGGACATCATAGATAAATGTTGGTCGACGGAAGTTCTGCCCGATGACTGGAAGGTAGCAGAAATTGTCCCATTATACAAGAGTAAAGGAAAGAGGTCAGAGTGTTCGAACCACCGAGGGATCTCTCTATTGTCAGTACCAGGCAAAGTGTTCGCTTCCGTTACTCTCAATCGATGCAAAGATTCAGTGGATCGCGTCTTAAGGGAAGAGCAGTGCGGCTTCAGAAAAAGCAGAGGATGCGCCGATCAACTCTTTGCCCTGCGTCAAATAATAGAGATATCAATGGCGTTTCAATTGGATATTAGCTTTTGCTTCATAGACTTTCGAGCGGCATTCGATTCTGTCGATCGTGAGCAGATGTACCAGATAATGAAACACTATGGTCTGCCGCAAAAAGTGATAAACATCATAAGAAACAGCTATGATGGATTCAAATGTCGAGTCAAAGCCGAAGGTGAGAAGGGACGCTTATTTGATGTCAGAACAGGCGTTAGGCAGGGTGATGTGTGGTCCCCAATCCTATTCGGCCTTGTCATCAACTACATTTTAGCTAACTCGGTGCATGGAGGATTAGACATTGGGAGATTGGTGGCTGACTTAGATTTTGCTGATGATGTTGCTCTCGTGGGGGTCTCAGACAGTGAGGTGCAAGAAAACCTACATCGAATCGAGGCCCTAGCGGAAGCCGCTGGTCTGAAGATTAATGTGGCCAAAACAAAGAATATGGGCGTAAAATGCGACAGCCCAAATGTTGTTGCAGTGCCTAGTATCCAACAGAACGTGGAGATACTCACTGGAACACATAAAGGCAAACTAGGAGTCCTGGCAGAGACATCTAGCCAGTCACGACTAACCATCGGCACGGAGGTGCTGCTGGGAACGAAAAAGAAAGCGGGCTGGTTCGAAACACAAGATGGCCGGAAGCTCAGATTGAAAAGCTTAGCGGAGGCTAAGCCAGCGTTGGTAGCTTCACAACAACAATCTGCAGTAGCGGATTTAGAGTCGCTAGAAAATGAGAGTGGGTCAGCGGTGGCTGATCAAGAGTCTTTAAGATGTCAGAACTGTCAGCGGCAATTCAGTACAGTTACTGGACGCAAAGTGCACCAAACAAGATTCTGCAAAGCCGGTTTGTCAAAGAATGTCGTCGACAAGTCAAAGTTCGAGCAACTAGAGGCGAGCCTTACCTGTGATAAGTGTGAAAGAAAGTTCAAAACAGTCAATGGCCGAAAAGTTCACCAATCGAGATACTGTGGCAAACCTAAAGCAGTTGCCACACGCGTGTTTTCCTGCAAAGTACAAGATGTTCTCGGAAACGAGTTTGAAAACATAGAAGCGTTCAAGTATCTCGGATCATATGTCAGCCTCAAGCATGGAGACCTGCAGGAAGTCAATTGCAAACTTGCAGAAGGTAGACAACGGTTTGCTAACTTCTTCCAAAATCTCTGGAAGAGCAAGCAGCTCAGCGTGCACCTCAAGTGCAATTTGTACAAAGCACTCGTTTTATCAGCCGTGCTGTACAGCTCAGAGACTTGGACTCTTTCGAAATTAATGGAGAGAAAACTTGAGAGTTTCCACTGTGGTTGTCTTCGGAGAATTCTACGTGTGTCATATCTGGAGAAAGCAACGAACGATGAAATTATGTCAAGATCGCGAATGCCCCAACTATCCACGATGATCATGCTCAAACGGATAAAATGGTACGGTCACATCCAGAGAATGGAACCAGGAAGATTAGCCCGCAGTGCTTTCGATTGGGACCCGCCCGATCAATACGTCCATGCTAGACGCGCTCCTGGGGGGCAACGGAAAACGTGGATGAGTCAAATCGAAGGCGACTGTGTACGAAACAAAGTATCGTTCACCAGATTGCAGGAGAAAGCAGCAACCGGGTCAAAGAATGCCTTCAACAATTTCGTCGTACAGCACTTCACAGAATAACCAAACAAATAACTCTTCTTGTTTTGTTTGTATTTGTTGCCAACCGTGCCTTTATTTCATATTTGGAATTAAAGTGTTGAAACAGTAGTAGTAGTAGTAGTAGTAGTAGTAGTAGTAGTAGTAGTAGTAGTAGTAGTAGTAGTAGTAGTAGTAGTAGTAGTAGTAGAAGTAGTAGTAGTAGTAGTAGTAGTAGTAGTAGTAGAAGTAGTAGTAGTAGTAGTAGTAGTAGTAGTAGTAGTAGTAGTAGTAGTAGTAGTAGTAGTAGTAGTAGTAGTAGTAGTAGTAGTAGAAGTAGTAGTAGTAGTAGTAGTAGTAGTAGTAGTAGTAGTAGTAGTAGTAGTAGTAGTAGTAGTAGTAGTAGTAGTAGTAGTAGTAGTAGTAGTAGTAGTAGTAGTAGTAGTAGTAGTAGTAGTAGTAGTAGTAGTAGTAGTAGAAGTGGGGGACAAAATCCAACCTCACCTCCACGTGGTGTCCCCTGGGGGTAGGTCATGTGCTGCGGATCTACGCTCACATGGTCGAGCTAACGAGGCACTGGTCTTCTAGTTTGTGGCGCAACTAGTCGTATCTCAGCCTTCAAACACCAAAGCAATGAGTACAATCAACCATGGCCCCGAGTCCCGGGTAAGGGGTGCTAAAAATCTCCCGAGGAACCAACTCAGAATTGCAACTTTAAACGTCAGAACACTGACCCAAGCCGGATCTCTAGAGGCTTTGAAAATGGATCTGGCGCGATACAAGTTGGATATTCTGGGAGTGCAGGAGACGAGATTGCAGGAGCAAGAAATTGATCTCGGAGACCACAAGCTCTACCTGTCTGACTCGTGGTTGTCTGGTGTAAAGTCGAGACAAGGAGGAGTGGGCGTTGCTGTAAAGAAGTCATTGATAAACAGCATCGTAGAACAAGTGGCTCTAAGTGAACGTATTTGCTACGTCAAGTTCGCGGCTCAGAGGAGAGCCAATCTAGCTGTTGTTGTCTGCTACGCACCTACGAATGAAGCTAGTCTCCAAGAGAAGGATTTGTTTTGGAGTCAACTTTCAGACCTAGTTTCCAGTTTCAAACATAGGGAGCGTATTTGTGTCATCGGTGACCTCAATGCAGAGCCTGGACACCAGTTGAATGACACCATGAGCTGCAGAGGCCCGTTTGGAATGGGTGAAGAAAATGAAAACTCTGAAAAGTTGTTATCATTTTGCACTTCACACAAATTGCTCGTAGGTGGTACATGGTTCCAGCATCGACAAGTGCATCGGTACACCTTCAACCCTCCCGATCCGAGTTGTCGAAAAAAGATGCTGGATCACATTCTGTTTGCAGAGAGATACAGAGGATGTCTGACGAATGTGAGGTCCAGAAGAGGGAAAACCACAATTACCGATCACGAACTGGTCATTGCGGAAGTATCTATGAAACTTTTGTCTAAAAAGTCATGCTTCACGCCCAGAATCAGTTCTGCAAAGCTGCAAGATGAAACAACGCGTGACTTATTCACGCAGGAGGTCAAGTTACATCTTGATAAGAGCGGCGATTTCGAGAATACAGAGCAGTCTTGGGACAATTTTCGAAAAGCCCTGAACCAAGCAGCAGTGAAATGCCTCCTTCCGGACAAGCGAGTGAACAAACCTTGGATTTCTCCAGATTCTCTGGAACTTATCCGGAAACGAGCCGATCTACAGTTAAAGAAACACAGCAGCGCGGAGGTGCTGTTAGAGTTCACAAACTGCTGTAAGGAAGTCAGAAAAGCTCTACGTGCAGACAAACGGGCATGGCTTGAACGCAAAGGCCAAGAAGTGCAGAGCTTCGCGGACAGAGGCAACTTAAAGGAGGTTTTTGGGGCATCACAGCAGATTTGCCGAAACTGGAGGCCCCAGTTGACCAAATTAGTTTCAAGCACTGGCGTCAACTTACGGACGAAAGAGGAACGACTTGAACGCTGGACGGAACATTTTAGTCAACTCCTGAATCCCTCAACATTCAGTTGCAGTACGAGATTGGATCCCGAAGAAGCAGCTGAAAGCTTGCCGATTGACCTGAGCCCAATTCGATTTGAAGAAGTGCTTGAAGCTGTCCGCAGGTTGAAGAATGGCAAGGCAAGTGGACCCGATAACATTTCCTGTGAGATGTTGAAAGCACACAAGGGTATTGTCGAGTGGCTCTGGGACATCATAGATAAATGTTGGTCGACGGAAGTTCTGCCCGATGACTGGAAGGTAGCAGAAATTGTCCCATTATACAAGAGTAAAGGAAAGAGGTCAGAGTGTTCGAACCACCGAGGGATCTCTCTATTGTCAGTACCAGGCAAAGTGTTCGCTTCCGTTACTCTCAATCGATGCAAAGATTCAGTGGATCGCGTCTTAAGGGAAGAGCAGTGTGGCTTCAGAAAAAGCAGAGGATGCGCCGATCAACTCTTTGCCCTGCGTCAAATAATAGAGAAATCAATGGCGTTTCAATTGGATATTAGCTTTTGTTTCATAGACTTTCGAGCGGCATTCGATTCTGTCGATCGTGAGCAGATGTACCAGATAATGAAACACTATGGTCTGCCGCAAAAAGTGATAAACATCATAAGAAACAGCTATGATGGATTCAAATGTCGAGTCAAAGCCGAAGGTGAGAAGGGACGCTTATTTGATGTCAGAACAGGCGTTAGGCAGGGTGATGTGTGGTCCCCAATCCTATTCGGCCTTGTCATCAACTACATTTTAGCTAACTCGGTGCATGGAGGATTAGACATTGGGAGATTGGTGGCTGACTTAGATTTTGCTGATGATGTTGCTCTCGTGGGGGTCTCAGACAGTGAGGTGCAAGAAAACCTACATCGAATCGAGGCCCTAGCGGAAGCCGCTGGTCTGAAGATTAATGTGGCCAAAACAAAGAATATGGGCGTAAAATGCGACAACCCAAATGTTGTTGCAGTGCCTAGTATCCAACAGAACGTGGAGATACTCACTGGAACACATAAAGGCAAACTAGGACTCCTGGCAGAGACATCTAGCCAGTCACGACTAACCATCGGCACGGAGGTGCTGCTGGGAACGAAAAAGAAAGCGGGCTGGTTCGAAACACAAGATGGCCGGAAGCTCAGATTGAAAAGCTTAGCGGAGGCTAAGCCAGCGTTGGTAGCTTCACAACAACAATCTGCAGTAGCGGATTTAGAGTCGCTAGAAAATGAGAGTGGGTCAGCGGTGGCTGATCAAGAGTCTTTAAGATGTCAGAACTGTCAGCGGCAATTCAGTACAGTTACCGGACGCAAAGTGCACCAAACAAGATTCTGCAAAGCCGGTTCGTCAAAGAATGTCGTCGACAAGTCAAAGTTCGAGCAACTAGAGGCGAGCCTCACCTGTGACAAGTGTGAAAGGAAGTTCAAAACAGTCAATGGCCGAAAAGTTCACCAATCGAGATACTGTGGCAAACCTAAAGCAGCTGCCACACGCGTGTTTTCCTGCAAAGTACAAGATGTTATCGGAAACGAGTTTGAAAACATAGAAGCGTTCAAGTATCTCGGATCATATGTCAGCCTCAAGCATGGAGACCTCCAGGAAGTCAATTGCAAACTTGCAGAAGGTAGACAACGGTTTGCTAACTTCCAAAATCTCTGGAAGAGCAAGCAGCTCAGCGTGCACCTCAAGTGCAATTTGTACAAAGCACTCGTTTTATCAGCCGTGCTGTACAGCTCAGAGACTTGGACTCTTTCGAAATTAATGGAGAGAAAACTTGAGAGTTTCCACTGTGGTTGTCTTCGGAGAATTCTACGTGTGTCATATCTGGAGAAAGCAACGAACGATGAAATTATGTCAAGATCGCGAATGCCCCAACTATCCACGATGATCATGCTCAAACGGATAAAATGGTACGGTCACATCCAGAGAATGGAACCAGGAAGATTAGCCCGCAGTGCCTTCGATTGGGACCCGCCCGATCAATACGCCCATGCCAGACGCGCTCCTGGGGGGCAACGGAAAACGTGGATGAGTCAAATCGAAGGAGACTGTGTACGAAACAAAGTATCGTTCACCAGACTGCAGGAGAAAGCAGCAACCGGGTCAAAGAATGCCTTCAACAATTTCGTCGTACAGCACTTCACAGAATAACCAAACAAATAACTCTTCTTGTTTTGTTTGTATTTGTATTTGTATTTGTATTTGTTGCCAACCGTGCCTTTATTTCATATTTGGAATTAAAGTGTTGAAACAGTAGTAGAAGTAGTAGTAGTAGTAGTAGTAGTAGTAGTAGTAGTAGTAGTAGTAGTAGTAGTAGTGTTTGAAGGCTGAGATACGACTAGTTGCGCCACAAACTAGAATATGGGCGTAAAATGCGACAGCCCAAATGTTGTTGCAGTGCCTAGTATCCAACAGAACGTGGAGATACTCACTGGAACACATAAAGGCAAACTAGGACTCCTGGCAGAGACATCTAGCCAGTCACGACTAACCATCGGCACGGAGGTGCTGCTGGGAACGAAAAAGAAAGCGGGCTGGTTCGAAACACAAGATGGCCGGAAGCTCAGATTGAAAAGCTTAGCGGAGGCTAAGCCACCGTTGGTAGCTTCACAACAACAATCTGCAGTAGCGGATTTAGAGTCGCTAGAAAATGAGAGTGGGTCAGCGGTGGCTGATCAAGAGTCTTTAAGATGTCAGAACTGTCAGCGGCAATTCAGTATAGTTACCGGACGCAAAGTGCACCAAACAAGATTCTGCAAAGCCGGTTTGTCAAAGAATGTCGTCGACAAGTCAAAGTTCGAGCAACTAGAGGCGAGCCTCACCTGTGACAAGTGTGAAAGGAAGTTCAAAACAGTCAATGGTCGAAAAGTTCACCAATCGAGATACTGTGGCAAACCTAAAGCAGCTGCCACACGCGTGTTTTCCTGCAAAGTACAAGATGTTATCGGAAACGAGTTTGAAAACATAGAAGCGTTCAAGTATCTCGGATCATATGTCAGCCTCAAGCATGGAGACCTCCAGGAAGTCAATTGCAAACTTGCAGAAGGTAGACAACGGTTTGCTAACTTCCAAAATCTCTGGAAGAGCAAGCAGCTCAGCGTGCACCTCAAGTGCAATTTGTACAAAGCACTCGTTTTATCAGCCGTGCTGTACAGCTCAGAGACTTGGACTCTTTCGAAATTAATGGAGAGAAAACTTGAGAGTTTCCACTGTGGTTGTCTTCGGAGAATTCTACGTGTGTCATATCTGGAGAAAGCAACGAACGATGAAATTATGTCAAGATCGCGAATGCCCCAACTATCCACGATGATCATGCTCAAACGGATAAAATGGTACGGTCACATCCAGAGAATGGAACCAGGAAGATTAGCCCGCAGTGCCTTCGATTGGGACCCGCCCGATCAATACGCCCATGCCAGACGCGCTCCTGGGGGGCAACGGAAAACGTGGATGAGTCAAATCGAAGGCGACTGTGTACGAAACAAAGTATCGTTCACCAGATTGCAGGAGAAAGCAGCAACCGGGTCAAAGAATGCCTTCAACAATTTCGTCGTACAGCACTTCACAGAATAACCAAACAAATAACTCTTCTTGTTTTGTTTGTATTTGTATTTGTATTTGTATTTGTTGCCAACCGTGCCTTTATTTCATATTTGGAATTAAAGTGTTGAAACAGTAGTAGTAGTAGTAGTAGTAGTAGTAGTAGTAGTAGTAGTAGTAGTAGTAGTAGTAGTAGTAGTAGTAGAAGTAGTAGTAGTAGTAGTAGTAGTAGTAGTAGTAGTAGTAGTAGTAGTAGTAGTAGTAGTAGTAGTAGTAGTAGTAGTAGTAGTAGTAGTAGTAGTAGTAGTAGTAGTAGTAGTAGTAGAACCAACTCAGAATTGCAACTTTAAACGTCAGAACACTGACCCAAGCCGGATCTTTAGAGGCTTTGAAAATGGATATGGCGCAATACAAGTTGGATATTCTGGGAGTGCAGGAGACGAGATTGCAGGAGCAAGAAATTGATCTCGGAGACCACAAGCTCTACCTGTCTGACTCGTGGTTGTCTGGTGTAAAGTCGAGACAAGGAGGAGTGGGCGTTGCTGTAAAGAAGTCATTGATAAACAGCATCGTAGAACAAGTGGCTCTAAGTGAACGTATTTGCTACGTCAAGTTCGCGGCTTGGAGGAGAGCCAATCTAGCTGTTGTTGTCTGCTACGCACCTACGAATGAAGCTAGTCTCCAAGAGAAGGATTTGTTTTGGAGTAAACTTTCAGACCTAGTTTCCAGCTTCAAACATAGGGAGCGTATTTGTGTCATCGGTGACCTCAATGCAGAGCCTGGACACCAGTTGAATGACACCATAAGCTGCAGAGGCCCGTTTGGAATGGGTGAAGAAAATGAAAACTCGGAAAAGTTGTTATCATTTTGCACTTCACACAAATTGCTCGTAGGTGGTACATGGTTCCAGCATCGACAAGTGCATCGGTACACCTACAACCCTCCCGATCCGAGTTGTCGAAAAAAGATGCTGGATCACATTCTGTTTGCAGAGAGATACAGAGGATGTCTGACGGATGTGAGGACCAGAAGAGGGAAAACCACAATTACCGATCATGAAATGGTCATTGCGGAAGTATCTATGAAACTTTTGTCTAAAAAGCCATGTTTCACGCCCAGAATCAGTTCTGCAAAGCTGCAAGATGAAACACCGCGTGACTTATTCACGCAGGAGGTCAAGTTACATCTGGATAAGAGCGGCGATTTCGAGAATACAGAGCAGTCTTGGGACAATTTTCGAAAAGCCCTGAACCAAGCAGCAGTGAAATGCCTCCTTCCGGACAAGCGAGTGAACAAACCCTGGATTTCTCCAGATTCTCTGGAACTTATCCGGAAACGAGCTGATCTACAGTTGAAGAAACACAGCAGCGCGGTGGCGTTGTTAGAGCTCACAAACTGCTGTAAGGAAGTCAGAAAAGCTCTACGTGCAGACAAACGGGCATGGCTTGAACGCAAAGGCCAAGAAGTGCAGAGCTTTGCGGACAGAGGCAACTTGAAGGAGGTTTTTGGGGCATCACAGCAGATTTGCCGAAACTGGAGTCCCCAGTTGACCAAATTAGTTTCAAGCACTGGCGTCAACTTACGGACGAAAGAGGAACGACTTGAACGCTGGACGGAACATTTTGGTCAACTCCTGAATCCCTCAACATCCAGTTGCAGTACGAGATTGGATCCCGAAGAAGCAGCTGAGAGCTTGTCGATTGACCTGAGCCCAATTCGATTTGAAGAAGTGCTTGAAGCTGTCCGCAGGTTGAAGAATGGCAAGGCAAGTGGACCCGATAACATTTCCTGTGAGATGTTGAAAGCACACAAGGGTATTATCGAGTGGCTCTGGGACATCATAGATAAGTGTTGGTCGACGGAAGTTCTGCCCGATGACTGGAAGGTAGCAGAAATTGTCCCATTATACAAGAGTAAAGGAAAGAGGTCAGAGTGTTCGAACCACCGAGGGATCTCTCTATTGTCAGTACCAGGCAAAGTGTTCGCTTGCGTTATTCTCAATCGATGCAAAGATTCAGTGGATCGCGTCTTAAGGGAAGAGCAGTGCGGCTTCAGAAAAAGCAGAGGATGCACCGATCAACTCTTTGCCCTGCGTCAAATAATAGAGAAATCAATGGCGTTTCAATTGGATATTAGCTTTTGTTTCATAGACTTTCGAGCGGCATTCGATTCTGTCGATCGTGAGCAGATGTACCAGATAATGAAACACTATGGTCTTCCGCAAAAAGTGATAAACATCATAAGAAACAGCTATGATGGATTCAAATGTCGAGTCAAAGCCGAAGGTGAGAAAGGACGCTTATTTGATGTCAGAACGGGCGTTAGGCACGGTGATGTGTGGTCCCCAATCCTATTCGGCCTTGTCATCAACTACATTTTGGCTAACTCGGTGCATGGAGGATTAGACATTGGGAGATTGGTGGCTGACTTAGATTTTGCTGATGATGTTGCTCTCGTGGGGGTCTCAGACAGTGAGATGCAAGAAAACCTACATCGAATCGAGGCCCTTGCGGAAGCCGCTGGTCTGGAGATTAATGTGGCCAAAACAAAGAATATGGGCGTAAAATGCGACAACCCAAATGTTGTTGCAGTGCCTAGTATCCAACAGAACGTGGAGATACTCACTGGAACACATAAAGGCAAACTAGGACTCCTGGCAGAGACATCTAGCCAGTCACGACTAACCATCAGCACGGAGGTGCTGCTGGGAACGAAAAAGAAAGCGGGCTGGTTCGAAACACAAGATGGCCGGAAGCTGAGATTGAAAAGCTTAGCGGTGGCTATGCCAGCGTTGGTAGCTTCACAACAACAATCTGCGGTAGCAGATTCAGAGTCGCTAGAAAATGAGAGTCGGTCAGTGGTGGCTGACCAAGAGTCTTTAAGATATCAGAATTGTCAGCGGCAATTCAGTACAGTTACCGGACGCAAAGTGCACCAAACAAGATTCTGCAAAGCCGGTTTGTCAAAGGATGTCGTCGACAAGTCAAAGTTCGAGCAACTAGAGGCGAGCCTTACCTGTGACAAGTGTGAAAGAAAGTTCAAAACAGTCAATGGCCGAAAAGTTCACCAATCGAGATACTGTGGCAAACATAAAGCAGTTGCCACACTTGTGTTTTCCTGCAAAGTACAAGATGTTCTCGGAAACGAGTTTGAAAACATAGAAGCGTTCAAGTATCTCAGATCATATGTCAGCCTCAAGCATGGAGACCTGCAGGAAGTCAATTGCAAGCTTGCAGAAGGTAGACAACGGTTTGCTAACTTCCAAAATCTCTGGAAGAGCAAGCAGCTCAGCGTGCACCTCAAGTGCAATTTGTACAAAGCACTCGTTTTATCAGCCGTGCTGTACAGCTCAGAGACTTGGACTCTTTCGAAATTAATGGAGAGAAAACTTGAGAGTTTCCACTGTGGTTGTCTTCGGAGAATTTTACGTGTGTCATATCTGGAGAAAGCAACGAACGAAGAAATTATGTCAAGATCACGAATGCCCCAACTATCCACGATGATCATGCTCAAACGGATAAAATGGTACGGACACATCCAGAGAATGGAACCAGGAAGATTAGCCCGCAGTGCCTTCGATTGGGACCCGCCCGATCAATACGTCCATGCTAGACGCGCTCCTGGGGGGCAAAGGAAAACGTGGATGAGTCAAATCGAAGGAGAATGTGTACGAAACAAAGTATCGTTCCCCAGATTGCATGAGAAAGCAGCAACCGGGTCAAAGAATGCTTTCAACAATTTCGTCGTACAGCACTTCACAGAATAACCAAACAAATAACTCTTCTTGTTTTGTTTGTATTTGTTGCCAACCGTGCCTTTATTTCATATTTGGAATTAAAGTGTTGAAACAGTAGTAGTACTAGTAGTAGTAGTAGTAGTAGTAGTAGTAGTAGTAGTAGTAGTAGTAGTAGTAGTAGTAGTAGTAGTAGTAGTAGTAGTAGTAGTAGTAGTAGTAGTAGTAGTAGTAGTAGTAGTAGTAGTAGTAGTAGTAGTAGTAGTAGAGGTAGCCGTTACGGAAATTGGTCCAGAAATGGTCCAATTTCCATAATTAGCCCTGCAGAACCCCACCCAATTTCCATTGCCCTATTTCCATTAAAATTTTCGTGCCCAGTTTCCATAATTTTGATGGTCACTTTCCATACACAAATCAGGGCTATTTTCCTTTTTGGTCCAGTCCCCAATTTCCATCCGTGGTCCTATGACTTCGCTGACAAGAATGGAAATTGAGTAGCACCCAAAATGGTTGGTCACTTGTTCATAAAAGCTGATAAAATTTACTCCTGTTGATAAAATAGCATTGACATTGAATTTTGTTCAACATTTTGTGAGCGCACTGATTTGTTTTGTTTTTCATTCTGGCCAATTTGTAAGGCACAGTTGCTAACGCTAATAGTGTTTTGGTTGACTTTTTTATTCAATAGTTATGAAGATTAAATTGGAAAGCTTCCTATTTGCACTGATTTTTCGAGAACTTGAACTTCGATTCACTTTTCTTCTTTCTGAAACTCTTTGCCGAAAATTTTGTTCTCTGGTATCATCAAATTTTTTCTCTAAAACTTTGTTTTAGAAAATTAATAATGCTATCTCTTACCTTTTCGTAACTGGTTTTTCCGCACCACTATCAATTCTGCTCTCAATAACTTTCGTCCTGAAACGTTTTGGGAGTGTATATATGTTTTTGCTGGAAACAATTTGCAAGCAATTTCTCTGAATTGCAAATCGGTATTTGCAATGAAGCAGTTCACTCATTTTTAGTCGAATGTTCATCAAAGAATAGGTGAAGACCATTTCCAAGACTTTGACCTCTGGTCAGATCATCGTTTCACCTAAGGACCTATGATCAGACCGCAGTGCAACCCGGGAAAAGGTGCGATCATAGTGCGATCCAAAAGACCTCTGACCAGACCATCGTGCGACGCAAAGCGTTCCGATCAGACCGCAGTACGACGCTCAGACCGCAGTGTTACCCAAGAGCTGGTGCAACCATAGTGCGACCAAAAAACATTTGCTCAAATTTGGTCGACCCATTTTTTTGTGCATCTTTCGAACGACCAAAAATTCTTGCGACTTTCTACCGAACAAATTTTGTGCGATCATCGTGCGGCAAAATACTGGAATTACATAAAGTCGGGAGAAGTCGGTGATGTGCACCAAAAGACAACCAGACATCTAGCAAAAAAAGTTCGGTAGGAGATTGAACTGATATGAACGACTCTTTGACTCAATGTTTTTCAAAAGAAATTTTCCCTTTTGTTGAACTTTAAGCAATAGATAATTTCGAATGTAATGGTTAACAGATATAATGTCATTTGGATTTTCCATATTTTTTATTTTTTTCCTCTTGAAGATTTTTATTTGATAGAACAATCTTTGTTTCAGAAGTGCAACTTGCAAAAATTTAAGTGTGTTTGTTAAAATTACAGTTAAATGCCACTCCTTTGAAATCAAACATCCAGCCGGAAACTTAGCTGAGTTGATTATGTAGTTGGATAAACATTTTTTGAATCTATTCACCATTTGAAAGATGGTACAATTTCTTTGACTGTTTTCTTTCCTGTAAATTACTCGCTTCAATCAACATTTTGATAGTTTAAAGTTCTTGATGTTGGCTTACCCTCCAAAATAATTTTGAAAAAATTCCAAAAATAACATAAATCAATTTATTTTGGGATTATTGCTTACTTGCGTTAGCATTAATCCCGAGCGAAGTTAAGGTAATTATTGCCAACTTAAAACTTATTTTCTTTTTCTTGCAAAGAAAAAATGATGCTTTCCCGTTTGTATGTGCTCGTTCTACTACTTTTAGATTTTGCTTAGGTTTTATGTTTAAGTTTTCTCATTATGTTAAGATACAATTTTCTCTCCTTGTGAAATTCAGTTTGTCGCTAACATAAACACGACGGTGGGAAGACGTCTGAATACAATGTTTCAATCCGATAACTTTTTTTTCACAAATACAACGAGAAATTTTTTTTTCGCATACAAGCTAATTGACATTTCCACTTCGGGCTCAAGGTGACCTTCTAATTTTTGGCTCTTCTGCAAACGAGCGATTACGATCGTCATTTTGGTGCACTGTTTTGCCGACTGTTGACTTAGTCATGGCACGGAAGTTTGTTCAAAGTCTGTTCTTTTCTTACGCTCATGTCGGCTTCTAATGGGTCTAGGTCAAATTTAATTGACAATCATTGATCCAGTTAGGCAATAAAAAGTGCGATTACACTTCTGAGGTGGACTGGGTGAAAAAAACAGCATGTATTTTTTGTGAAAAACACAATTTTAATACATTTTTTTTCACTCAGAAACAAAAATTTTGATTTTTTTTCAATTTCACGAGCGCAATTTTTTGCCCGAGAGACTTTATATGTGACAAGTTCATAATTGTAGTCCAAAGATCATCTAATGGGGAGCTTCTTAGAACATTCGAAAGGCATGATGGTGATAATGAGTTTAGTCCGCTCACTATTTGAATATAGACTCAAAATTTTTTTTCGTGGGTGGGGTTTAGGGGGCCACTTTTAGATTGAGGCACAATCTTCGGGCTCAAGGTGGCCCCAACTTTTTTGGCCCTTCTGCAAGCTAGCAGTTACGATCGTCATTTTGATGCAGTGTCTTAGCGACTGTTGACTTAGTCATGGCACCAAAATATGTTCAACGTTTGTTCTTTTCTTAGGCTTATGTCGCCTTCTAACAGGTCTACATCAATATTAATTGCCCATCATTGATCCAGTTAGATGATAAGTAATGCAATTACACTACTGGGGTAGACTGGATGAAAAAACAGCATGTATTTTTTGTGAAAAACAATTTTAATACATCGTTTTTTCACTCAGAAACAAAAATTTTGATTTTTTCCAAATTTCACAAACGCAATTTTGTTCCCGAGAGACTTTATATGTAATCAGTTCACAACCGTAGTCCAAATTTCATCTAAGGGGGAGCTTTTTAGAAACATTCGAAATGAATGATGGTGATAATGGGTTTTGTCCGCTCACTATTTGAATATAGACTAATCATTTTTTTTGTGGGTGGGGTTTAGGGGGCCACTTTGAGCCTGAAGCACAAGCTTCGGCCTCAAGGTACCCCCTATTTATTTTGGCACTTCTACATACGAGGGATTACGGTGGTCTCTTTGGTGCAGTGTTGTGGCGACTGGGGACTTATTCAAGGCACCAGAATTTGTTCAACGTTTGTTCTCTTTATACCCTTTTGTCGCATTCTAAAAGTTCTAGATCAGTTCTTATTACACACCATTGATCCATGTAGACTTAAAATAATGGCAATTAAATTACTGAGTTTACGCAGGTGAACTAAACAGCATTTTGTTAAATAAGTAATATAATTTTCTACGTCAGAAACAAAGATTTTGATTTTTTTTCAATATCAAAAGAGCAATTTGCTTGCCTGAGAGACTTTATATGTGACAAGTTCACAACTGTAGACCTAATTTGGTTAGATGGTGAGCTATTAAGAACACTCTAAGGGCATGGTGGTGATGATGCTCTTATTTTTTTGATTAACCCTTCAAAATGACTTTATTTGATTTCAATTTTTGTTCTCGTACCCAATTTCCATTTTGGCAAAAAACAAAACTTGATAAATTTTTTGATCAGAAACTCCTGCCGTGGTTCCTCACATTGCTTTGAGTTCCACTTTGACAAGTTGTGAACCTGCTGGCAAAAGAAAAGCGGTTCAAAAGAAAAGCCGTTCAAAAGGTTCAAAAGAAAAGCGGTTCAAAAGTTTTCAAAACAGTGACAATATATCAGCAATTTTTTAGACAAATATGAGTGACAACTCGTAATGAATGCAAAAACAACATTTCAATTTGTATATTTGAAATTTTTATTAAAAATGCTTATGTTTCTTCATTATGAAATAATTGCTTTTAAAATTTGGCTCTAAATTGTTGCAGAAATTGTTGTTTTTGTATGAAATTTTTTATTTTCAGGTTACTTTGACGATGGCCAACTAGACGTGGCATGATTTCCCAAAATCCAGGACTCAAAAATGCATCGATTGTAGTTTAGTGTTGTTGGCAATTGGAAAAAAATGACCTGGCCAAATGAGAGTCAAATTCATAAGCCCGATTTCCAAAATTTAGAAAAGTATTTGAAACGTACGTTAAAACAAAATTTTTGAAATTCTGTTAATGTGCTCTTAAACTACGTAATCAATAGCATTAGGACAATAATTAAAATGAACGATAAAGCAGTTGGATTATAGCAAAGGAGTTGTCTGAAAAAGTCAGACCTTTTTTGTTTCAGTCTCAAAAAGGATTTCAATTTTGTGTTAACCCAGAAATCTACTTACCTTTCTAAGAAGATGTATTGCATAGTCACTTTATTGAACTTAAAAAGTGCCACCATTTTTAAACTTTTGGGGCTCTTTTTGAATCAATTAAAACCAATTAGCGACCTAAAAGTGCAGAGTTTGGTTACAAGGCCCATTTTTCAGCACAATTTACATTTTTACGCAGAAATTTTTTTGAAACCAAAAAAATAAAGTTCTGTCAAACCGATGAGAAGAAAAAGATGAAAAATTGTTAAGAAAAACGTTCTCAGGCCTCAAAAGCTAAGCTAAAAGACAAACAAAGGTGCATTTTCCAGTAGCATTTTTAGAGCATTTTTCAGTTTGCTGAAGTTTCTATGCTGCAATGAAAATGGCCAATGTTTTCTTCTTTTCTGACTTTTTTCCGCATTTGTCATATTTTTTCCGACTTCAAGAAAAATGTTCAATTGCTCAATAAAGTAATGGCCCTATTGATTTGGTCCCAAAACTTGGTTTCGGGGATCCGAAAAACTAAAAAAAACAAACAAAATCTTAGAAAACAAAAAATATATGACTAATTGGCCAAAAATTATTCAAAAAGCATGCCCAATTTCCATAGAGCATTTTCAGAGACCGTTTTTTATCAGTGTTTTTTAATTAACTAGACCTTAGATTTTGTTAGCCGCCTTGTACGACTAATTTGTAGCCGCATGCAAAAAATTAGGGTTGTTAGGTCATTTTTAGAATTTGACTTGATCTCGAACATCAGGAGGTTCAGAAGCACTTGATGAGGTCAACGTCCTTTACTGAATCAAAATTTTGGTAGTTGATATTAATGTCTGCGATTGTTTTTATAATGCCAGAAACGTCAAAAAAATATTCATACAGCGACGAATTAAAAAAATATTTACTGAAAAGTTTATTTTTCGAAGAGACTTTCACATTTCAATCTTACGTGCAGCTTGGCCAAAAAAAGTCCAATACCGTTCGAAGAATAACTCAACAAATATTGCCCGTAGCGCAACAAATAAATTTGTTCCTTAAACTAGAGGTTAAACCCTATCCGCTCAAGTAAAAAACAAGGTTTTTTGCTCTTAAAAAAACAGAGAAAAAAGAGCAAGCAGCTCAGCGTGCACCTCAAGTGCAATTTGTACAAAGCACTCGTTTTATCAGCCGTGCTGTACAGCTCAGAGACTTGGACTCTTTCGAAATTATTGGAGAGAAAACTTGAGAGTTTCCACTGTGGTTGTCTTCGGAGAATTTTACGTGTGTCATATCTGGAGAAAGCAACGAACGAAGAAATTATGTCAAGATCACGAATGCCCCAACTATCCGCGAATGCCCCAACTATGATCATGCTCAAACGGATAAAATGGTACGGACACATCCAGAGAATGGAACCAGGAAGATTAGCCCGCAGTGCCTTCGATTGGGACCCGCCCGATCAATACGTCCATGCTAGACGCGCTCCTGGGTGGCAACGGAAAACTTGGATGAGTCAAATCGAAGGAGACTGTGTACGAAACAAAGTATCGTTCACCAGATTGCAGGAGAAAGCAGCAACCGGGTCAAA
Organism: Convolutriloba macropyga; assembly: GCF_964194025.1. Lineage (NCBI taxonomy): Eukaryota > Metazoa > Xenacoelomorpha > Acoela > Convolutidae > Convolutriloba > Convolutriloba macropyga. Next base: position 80,731 of record NW_027451959.1, read on the forward strand.
GAATGCCTTCAACAATTTCGTCGTACAGCACTTCACAGAATAACCAAACAAATAACTCTTCTTGTTTTGTTTGTATTTGTTGCCAACCGTGCCTTTATTTCATATTTGGAATTAAAGTGTTGAAACAGTAGTAGTAGTAGTAGTAGTAGTAGTAGTAGTAGTAGTAGTAGTAGTAGTAGTAGTAGTAGTAGTAGTAGTAGTAGTAGTAGTAGTAGTAGTAGTAGTAGTAGTAGTAGTAGTAAAAGACTCAATTACTTGTTAGTGAAGAACAAAAAAGCGTACAAAGATTGCTAAAACAACTTTTACAGATCAAGAAGTGATTAAGTTAAGATTAAGTCCCTGTGTAGCCAAAATAGCTACCATGTTCAGTTAATTGTTTGAAGAAAAAATGTCCTCAAAACGTCATACATCGCTGCGGTCATCTGCTTACCATTTTCGCGACAGCTGCGTGCTCTGGACAAGCCTGGGCAAAGGAAGGGTGGCTAGTACATAGATAGCCACAGCAATGGAGTCCTCTTGATTTATGCCCTCTCGAGTTGTAGTAACATTGCGACAAAAATGATTTTTGATTGCGTAAAATTAACTCACTTTTGAGGTCCACTATGTTTTTTCTGATGCAAAAAAAGAATGGGTTGGAGCGAAGGTTACTTTGTGTCTATGGTCAACTATAGCTCCTAATCAGAATGTTGTAAAAATAGAACGGCCTGACCCGACATACTTCAAAACAATAGAATTTGCCTCCGCCTATGAAATGTAAATGCCACAAACAACTTTTCAATGACGTGTTCTAGGCAACAGGGAAACTGCCCGCGAAGAGGTTTCTATGAACATATCATGGAAAATTTAAAGAACTGTAGCATTGAAAAATTGAGGTCTACGCCATAACAGCCCCTCCCATTAGAGTATAATTTCTATGATTGGGAGATGCTATACGTTATATGACTGCAAAGCTGGGGGCGTGGGGACATTTGAAACAACATATAACTCAAGACAAAATTTTACACTTGTCCGGATGAAGTTCCCAATCGTTTAAAATTGACCATGAGGATAAGCTGTCTATATCATTTTGAATTTTGTCTATTGAAGAAGCAGAAAACAATTTAAGGTCATCGCAATAAGGAAAATATTCAGAGTGTTGTATTGAGTCTGTAACATTGGTAAAAAAAAATGATAAAGAGATGTGGAACCAGCACGGTACCTTGAGGAGCAACTGACGTCACCACTAATTCACTTAAAAAACATCCGTCAAATTTAACAACTTGCTTTCGACCGATGCGATATGATTGAAAGAGCATTAGGAGATTGTGATCAAAACCAAATGAAGATAATTTATGAATTAGTAACCCGTGGGAAACATTCAAAAGCTTTTTCACATCAAAATATACAGTCAAGCAATCGTGAGATGTATCTTTAGCAGCACAAAATTTGTCCAAGTACAAAATGAGTTGAGTGACCGTGCTGCGTTGTTTCATGAACCCATGTTTTTCACGTTTCGTTTTGGAACAGACTCATGAGTAAATGCAGTTGATTATTAAACGCTCAAAAACAATTGACAATAACGAAAACAAAAGACGGAATTGAGTCCATGCCCATGGATGAATCTTCGGGAATTCTGCTTATCAATTTATATTGTCGTCAATTGTGAAAAAGAAATCTTCCAATTCAATGCTACCATCCCCTTGGAGTTCTGGTAAAATGAATGAACTGGCTTTGAAACCCCAACTGAAAAACGTATTCAAAAGTTGAGCTTTCTCAATGCTGCTACAAGCTTTGATGCTTCCAAAAAATATCGAGGAAGGATACATAGAATTTGATTTCAGTGACCTTAGCAATCGATAATAATGCTACGTATTTTTTCAAGTTGAGCTGTTCAATCAAGTAGAATCTGTGCAATTCAAAAGAAGTATCAATGTCTTCATTAAGTTTTAGCCTCTGAAAGTCTAATTTGGTAGAGAACGCTTTTGATAGTTTTCCGGTAATTGTGTCACGTTTGTTCAATAGATGCATTGTATGAGATGATATGAAAAATGGCAGGTCGAGTCGTTTTTTGCGCTTAACTTTCAAAAATTCTGACAGAGCCAAATAAAAGTAATCGTTCCAAGATTGATAGTAGTCAAGTTGAAGGGACGGATCAGAAGACAAAAACAAATAAAATAGTGTCAATTCTGTGTTGACATTGAGTTCATTGGAAGACAATTTAGAATTGTTCATTGCAGAAGTGCTGCGACTATGTAACGCCACTTGAAAGCAAACAACTTTGTGGTCAGTAAAAGAGGCATCTAAAACCGCATAGGAGAGAGTATCTACTGTGGACAGACCGAGATCTAAAATGTTGCCGCGACTGTGTGTTGCCATGTTAATGAACTTGTTTGGACCCCAGTCTTTGACTATATTAAGAAGTTGTCGTTCGAATGTGTTTTTAGCAGTTAAGGATGTCAAACGAACTCCCGGAAAATTGTAGTCACCAAGAAAATAGTAGGAAGAATTTGCTATACCTCTAGAATAATTAAAAGAAGAACTAAAAATGATGTATTGGCTAATACAATTTGCAATGGTTAATATTTCAATCGAGTACCTCGACCACACTGGAAGTATGTAGACATTAACGAAGAATGATAAAATTCTTTCACAGATAACTGCACAGCAACAGCAAAAAGAAAAAGTTTCAATCGTTAAGTCAAAGGCTTCTAAATCGACGTTCGCACGTGACGCCATCAGAACTCCTCCATGATCTCTAACTTCCCGACCACTACTTGATATTATTTGATAACAGGAGCCCAAAAAAATTTCAGAAAAATTTATTTCTCCCGAGAGCCAGGTTTCAGTAAGTAAGACAAAATTTGCATTCGAGGTCAAAGCTAATTTCAAAATATTGTGACGTATCTCAAGGCTTCTGGCTGATTGGCAAATAAGAAGCAAACAAGGGTTTCCAGTCATGAAGTTATCTCCATGACAGGAACAATATCGCCCTTATAGTACAATTTAAGCTTTTTGATTCTGAAATCTGATTTCTTTTTACTTTCCCTATGAATCATGTCGTACCGTTTTTGAAGAATTTTCTTTTCGATTTCACGTTTGGACGCGGAAAGAAATTTTTAAAGATAAACCAGATGTTTGATGTTTGTCGTCCTGCAATTTGAAGCTTCGTGCAAACCATCTAGATAAGAAATGGCGACTCTCACAAGTAGTTAAGAGTGGTCTACAAAGGAATACAATGGAATACAGCTAAGGAATTCAGAAGAACTGACAACGAAGTTGGCCAATTTTCTGTACGCAGCAGTGAATTGAGTTCCACATAGCATATGTTCAGCTTGATCATGCATCCATTAGTTCAAGCACAAATTTGCAATGTGAAATCAATAACAATCAACAAATTATAAATTTGTTACCCCCCTGCTTTTTATAGAAATCTTCCATATTTTGATTTTTCCTGTAAATAGGCCTACCCATTCCTCTAATTTCAGATCTATACCGTTCATGAATCTGTGATTATTGTTATAAAAGTCATAAGACACCAAAAAAAACTTTATGTTTATTAGAAGACAGTTATCTTAAACAGGCTTCAAAAAGAAGCAACATGCAAAATTGCATTTTGTGCGCATGCTTCTGTTAACGAGTGTAGATTGCCCGAACGATACTTTTTAAAGTCATCAGCAACTTTTTTAAAAAAAGTAATTTGTCTAAGGAAGGTATTTCTAATACGCACAAAGATTACAGTGGCGAACTATAATAGTTCACTTTTTAACATGACAAAAACTTAGACAATTTTTTCATGATATTATAAATCGATCTAATCAGTTTCGCCCCCCCCCCACTATGTAAGAAAATAGCACGCGCGCCGGGTGGTCATAAAATATTTATACCCACTAGGTTGGAAAGGGGGGCGAAACGGAATAGATCCTTATAAATTTATGCTAAATCTCGCTTTCAGACAAAAAAATGAAAAGTTCAAAATTGCAAAGGTCCCAGGTACTCTTACCATTTTATATAAGATCTTGTTTCTTGAATGTCTTGCAACGCGTGTGCATGTTTTCTCGGTTCCTGACCAAGCTTTTGACGAGATCTTAAGACTACTTTTTTGGCACTATTACTACTCTAGAGCTGCGTCAAAAGAATTGAATTTCTATATAATCTAATTCCTTATGAACCTAGTCTCCCCTCCCACACTATGGCACTGCAAGAACTATCAATGTCGGTCGGCGTTTGGAACCACGACACCCTCTTAGGTATATGATAGCGCTGCACAGAAGAGCAAAACTTATTCTCGCACGTATGTACTTTATTGAGTCCGAGTAAGATTCGTCTTTCTTTTAAGCAATTTTGCTAGCTAGCTGTTTTAAAGTTCGCATTGTGGACGGTCCGGCACCCCGCAAACAAGAGAACACGAGCGGCACGAATTTGCTCTTCTCAACGTCTAGTATTCGTTGCTGATACTTCAGTCAATTCAAAGACTCAAGTTATTTTCACGCTTCTACGGAGTTTTTTAAGCATGACTTGTCAAGTGGAATCAAGAACTTCAAGTCGAAGAAAAAACAGCTGAACCGGGACCCCCATAAGCCATTCGATTCAATCTAGTCGCAAGTTTTCATCAGTGCTTGTAGTTTTGTGCATGGAGGACTCGCCTTGAAGCAACTGTAGACTCGGCTCAACGTCGACATCATAGCAAAGGTCATGCATGATCTTTGCAAAGGTGGCTCGATTCTTGTTATGTCTCATCTGTGTAAACCCACCCTTCGCACAGTGGAGAGCATTTGATAGGTTGAACTTCTCACCACATGGACAATAAATCAGCGTATTTTTGGCCTCGTTATTATCTAATGCAAAGCCCGTCTCTAGTTCGTTAGTGTAAAACCGTAACGTTTTAGCGATAGAGCTGTGAGCCAGTTTGACGCTCTATTTTGGAGCCATTTCTATTACGTGACATTGCTCGGTCTGAATGCTTTCCAAAAGATCCTTCTTAAAAGATCGAATTTTTTTAAGACGTGCGGTTGGTTCGTCGTGCGTTATGGTAATGCATTCTGGGCAGAGATGAGCCTTTGTTCAATCCTCGTCTTCAGGAGGAGCGCATTTAGTCAGCGAAGAGGTATACTCCGTTTCGTTATTTGTTGGCTCCTTGATGTTACGTCTGCCATTCCGGTTGGGTAGCGAATACAAGCGCCGTTCGGATTCAGACACTGGAGAGCCAAAGAACGGCGGTAGGACTTGCATTTGGATGTTAGCTTCTGCTTCTGTGAAGGTTTTTCGTTTAACGTTTTCGAGTTTAACGTTTTCACAGACATGAAATTTAATTTTTGTTGTACGCCTGTTGTGAAGCACGGATAAGCGTTTTGAGGGGATGTTTTGGCTACTTGCCATAATTTTTCAACAAATTGTCATACTTTCCAGATCTGGTTACCTTAAAGATCACATAAAGTTGCCCATTGCTGATTACAGATCGTAGAATGTGGCAGCCATCAACAATTTTAACAGCCGTCCCCTCAAACAAACTGAAGGCTTCAATTTTTGAGGCCCCTTTTACTATTAAACGGCATTTCGGGGCATTCACGCTGTAGCCAAAAAACATTCATGTTCAGTGAGTTGTTTGAAGAACAAGAGTATGTACTTCAATTGTCCTACTGTTCTGCCGTTGTCTGCGTACCACTTTTGCGACAATTGCGTGTTCTTGACAAGCCTCAGGGGAGAGTTGCTATTCAATACATAGCCATAGCAATGGGATCTTCTGGAGTTGTGCCCCCTAGAGACTGCAGTGTTCTACCTCCGACATACATCCGAAGGGGCTGAATATGAGTTTATAACTGCCGAGTTACTGTTGAGGCAGTTGAATTCGTTTTTTGCGTCTATTAGGAGAACAGGTTTCATTTTCAGGTTTTCCATAAAGCGGGCGCAGAGAGTGAATTGCGTGTTCAATCCCGCATTTTTGGTGTTGCCACCCCAGAAGGTTAGGTAGTTTTCAATACGCTTGAAGATGCATTTGCCTATGTTGCGACTAAGAATTTCCCCAACGCCAATAGTCCGAACAGTGGGTTTTTTGTTTAAGGGGATTAGTGTGCGTGCGTTGTTAGCTTCAGAGATTTTTCAGATACTTTTTCAGTTGCTAGACGATTAGCAATTTTGGCTACGCTTTTGCCTTGTTTGCAGAAACTTCTCTGAAACAAATGAAAATTCGTCTCCAATCGTATGACTCTAAACTGGACGGTCCCTGGCTGCCATTTGTTTTCAAGGCTGTTCGTTTAACTGCCAATGCGCCTATGTTTCCGAATATTGCAGAGTGGTACAAGATGACTGAAACGTATTTTCGTCAATTATGTATTTTAGGTTGACTTAGAGGGGAGTTGGGAATTTCTTTGTGAGCAACTCATGTACAGCTTTTCCTTTATTTGTATCTTTTGGTGATGATATCCCAAATCAACATTGAAACACTTGATGGCGTTCAAATTTTTTCCCGTCTCCGAAAATTTGTTGAACTGTTTCACTCCACCATTTTTGCCGTTTTTAGGGGTCTTACAAAGATTATATTGCAGAGCTCAAGCTTCCAGAAGAAGCTAGTCGAGGCGGCCTTGGCACCCTAACTGTAACCTTCGTCTAGGATCATGGTAATTGACCCGTTGTTGGTTGATTTCACCCAGGGGAGAACTAGGTGGGGGAAGATAGTGGCAACCTTACAAGAAAGCTCTTCAAAGATGCACCTTTCTGCAAATTGCTTCAGAATTTCATCAAAGCTTTCGACGAATTTTTGCCCTGCTTTGTTTTTGTTAAGCATAATAAAATTTGCCCACCAGTGACAGAACTCTTCATGAATTCTGTCAATATTGTCGGCGTCTCCTGGCAGTGTATGCCAGAACGTTTCGTAATTTTTTTTGTTTTTTTCAGCTAAGTTTTTGGGGCGTTGGGACTATGGGTCTATCGTTGGCATCATCACCAACAACCTGGGCTTCTTGTGGTGGTAAGGAGGTTGTATGGTCTTTGTTTTCGGTATAAAGGTCAGTGAGCAGGGCTGCAGTGGGGACGTTGCGATCCCAATGTACTGCTTTGGAAATACTTTGCGAACAATGAAACCCCGAAGGGCGGTCACCAGAGCGTTTCAAACCACTGCACCTTTCGTGAAGCCCGCCGCAACCATTGCAGTAAACGCTCAGAAATTTTTTACAAAGACTGCATTGACTTTGATCATGAGAGCGGTTGAGCATGAAAATGTCACATCCATGGTTGTGGGACATTGCGGATGAGGAAACTGAACTTAGTAGAAACACTACTTGGAGCTTTCCCGTTTGTAGCCCGTCCGTTAGCTGCCCTTCAATTACAGAGGAGGTGCCCGTACTTGATAAATCATATAAAAAAATTCACTTGGTCTGGGAATGCCAAAAATATGCACCCACAAATCTAGGTTGGTTGTCGTAAATGAAAACGATCCGGCAAATTTATTAGCAAAGCAGAATACCTAACTATAATTGCTGGGCCTTCAGAAGTTGACAATTGGATTCACTTAACATGACGAAACAATGATGAAACTTGTACATTATTCGTAGCATTAATAATTTTCACAAAAACAAACTAAACTTCAAACTGCTCTGATAAACGTATTAAATAATTTTATGTTTTGAATGATGACTACCGATGATTAAAAAAACTGTGTGGTTTCAAGAAGCAACTAATTTACTGAATACTATACAAGTTATACAAGGTTTTCAATGGTAAACTTATTAAAAACTGACTAAATTGCTAGCTAAAAGACAATCTGTTACATTGAAAAGTTTTTAGCTCAAATTCAAAATAAATAATGCTTGTCGATAGTAGAACCAATATTTTCTATAGAATACTTAGTTTAATAAACGGCTACCGAGGAAATTAAACAAAGGCTATCTGAAAGAACGATGCCCTTGATGCAGTTGCCATTATTCAAAGCTATCTTTTATTTCACACTGTCAAAGTATCGTGTTCGATAAATTCATGTCTGCTGTTGAAGTAGATACCGCTTGTTATGTCCTATCTGTATCATGTATGTATATACCACCTAAAACAAGCAAAAACCGTCCACCATGGAAGTAAGTATCCAACTATTTCTTGCGGTTATTTCAACAAATGGGAGTTAGAAGCTCTAAAACTGGCAAATTCAAAGACCCCACTGATGACTGTGTATCAACATTTGGTTTTGAGATCAACAAATTCCCGGTTGTTCTAGACAAACTAATTTTCTGTAGATAACTCATGACGGCACACGTGAGAGTGTTCATAGGTTTGACTTTATTTTTGCTAATTTTGAATATCTTTAACTTGAGTTATCTGTTTTTAATTGATTTAAGTGACCAATTTGGTTTTAAAACACGCATTGACATGCCAAAGCTCGCCTTTAAAACTTTCCTAGTTTTCCAACTCCATCTAGTATTATTTTTTGCAAGAGTCGTAATTTGTCTTCTAAACTGTTTTCCTTAGCATTAGATACGAAATTGCGGAAACTTAAACCCATCTCTTTGAAATTTTGGGCTAATCGTCTTAACAGTTGTACAACTATAAAACGATCCAAAAGATATTTTTACTTTGGCTCTCTTTGTCCCACACAATCTATGCTTTGGATAAATCAAACCATGCTCCCAAAAATTATTGGAAGTTTATTCTTCAGTTGGTAGAAGAAAATTAGACGTGTAGATAGAACTTGAGAACATAACTGATCTTGTTTTATTTCCCTTTGATAAAACTGTTGGAACAACTTGTTTCTTTTCGATTAAGAAACTCAAGAGTGAGCTCCTATTTACTGAAATTAGCTCAGAAATTAAAAAATAAGCAGCGTACCCGTCCAATAAAAATGCATTTGATCAAAAATTTCATGAAAATCTATCAGCCTGCTGTCGGCATCTATGGCATTTTCGCATAACTGAAATTGAATCATTGTCATTTACGACAGACGGTGTTTTATTGTTTTTATCTCAAACTTCACCTGATAAAGGTTTTGAGAAAATAATTTTCAAATTTTTTCGGATGACTACAGATATATTGAATTATCATGTCAAAACAAAAATTCAAAGCACTTTTGAAACTGAAAAATTACCAATTTTCATGAACCACTGTACCACATTTTACATTTTATTGTACCATCTCTTACCGTTCAAGTTGTAACGTGAATTAAATGTAAGTAATGTGTGATAAAATTGTTTTCAAAGTTACATGTCCTTTTTTCAGTAGCAGCATCTCTCTTGGTCTTTTTGGACTCATGAAGAGACGCTCAACAATAACTCAACTTTTTTTCTATGGAGACGAACTTTGAAAAACGCATGAAAAAATTGATGATGTATTTTGCCTCTACTTTGATTTCGGCCCGACACTCAAATTAGTTTAACGTATCCGCAGGCTTTGGAATTTTTTGAAATCTTTCAACGAACATAAAACTTCGTGTCAAGGCTGAAACTCTTTATCTTTATGGGCCTCTTTTTTTAGTGGAGGCCACAGGAATCGACTTTAGAACCATTTTTGTAGTTTTTATTATTGAAGTGACCTACTTCACGATCGTGTTTCAAGTTTTAAACTTTTTGCTGAAGCATTGAGTAAGATTGGCAACATTCCACAAAAAAACGTAGAGTCTTCTTTGAGTTGGGCCATACAAAATGCTATTCTATTTAGTATTTCTAAAACTCGGCTTTTGCTGATTGGTAAGACTAACAAAAACCTTTTTCTATATGCGGGTTGAAGTGGTTCAGTTCAGCACAGTCAAGCATTAGTTTTTTGTTACAAAAAATTGAAACGACATTTTTACATTTCGAGACAATTTGCCCAGATCAATTTTTGTTCTGACATCACTCCAAAGAAAACTGCATCCTGAGTAAACTCTTCAATCCCAGATATCAATGTATAAATGGTACATTTTGCCAACTCCCTTTGGCAACCTGAGATTCGGTCTCCTTGCAGTTCCGAACTTAAGAATTTATAAATAAATCAATTTAAAAGTACCAAAAAACTTCCTCGGCAAGCACGTAGCTAGACAGATTTTGAAGGGTAAACTGGTGTCACTTTGCTGCATTCGGAGCTCAAAAACTTAAACCGCTGAACCAAACTTCTACTACTACTACTGCTACTACTACTACTACTACTACTACTACTACTACTACTACTACTACTACTACTACTACTACTACTACTACTACTACTACTACTACTACTACTACTACTACTAATACTACTACTACTACTACTACTACTACTACTACTAATACTACTACTACTACTACGACTACTACTACTAATACTACTACTACTACTACTACTACTACTACTACTACTACTACTACTGCGGCATTATGGAAGTTGGGTAGGGCGTCCGCGGTTTCCTGAAATTGTCCGCTCCCGCTCAATTTTCATTTTAAATGAAAAGTGAGATTATGGAAGGTAAGAAAAAAGGTTTTTCTACCGAAGAGTCAAGATGGCCACAAAAAAAGTAAAAACTGACAGAGATATTCTAGTTCAAAAAAATTGGGCAGTTTTGCAAAAAACTGCATTTTCTTTGTTTTTAAGAGCAGAAAAACCTTGTTTTTTACACGAGCGGATAGGGTTTAACCTCTAGTTAATGGAGGTTAACTACGGGCAATATTTGTTGAGTTATTGTCCGAGCGGAATGGGAAGCTTTTCGCGGCCAAGCTGCACGCAAAATTGAAATGTGAAAATCTCTTCGAAAAATAAACTTTTCTGTAAATTTTTTTTTAATTCGTCGCTGTATGACTATTTTTTGACGTTTCTGGCAATATGAAAATAATCGCAGACCTTAATATCACCGATCAAAATTTTGATTCAGTAAATGATGTTGAACTCATCGAGTGCGTCTGGACCTCCTGATGTTCGAGATCAGGTCAAATTCTGAAAATGACTTTATAACCCTAATTTGTTGCATGCGGCTACAAAATAGTCATACAAGACAGCTCACAAAATTCAGGGTGTCTCGGATCTCGTTATGTCTCATGTGTGTATGCCCACCCTTCGCACAGTGGACAGCATGTGATAGGGTGAATTTCTCACAACATGGACAATTAATCGGCGTATTTTTGGCCTCGTTGTTATCTAATGCAAAGCCCGTCTCTAAATTTGGACTTCGTAAGCGTGAAACCGTAACGTTTTAGCGGTAGAGTGATGAGCCAGTTCGAGACTCTTTTTTCCGAAGCTATCTCTATTTCGTGGCTCTGCTAGGTCTGAAGGCTTTCCACAAGCTCCTTCTAACACGATCGAATTTCACTCGGGCGTGCGGTCCGTTGGTTGTGGTTCTAAGGTTGGATGAGCATAAGCTCTATCCTATCTTAAGGAAGAGAGCATGCAGTCAGTGATGTGGCGTACTCCGTTTTGTAATCTATTGGCTCCTTGATGTTCAGTCCCAATCCGCCCTCCCGGTTTGGAAGCGAATACAATCGCCGTGCGCATTGAGACACCGGAAAATCGGAAAAGGACAATGGGACGTGTGTTTTGATATTGGCTTCCGCGTCAGTGAAGAAATTCTGTGAGTTTGGCGTTGTTCTAGACAAGAAATTTTCTTTTTGTTGCACTCCTCTTGTGAGGCATGCGTAAGCTTTTTAAGGGGATGATTTGCCATTTTTCCTAATTTTTCAAACAAATGGGCACACCTTCAAGCTGTGGTTGCCTTAAACGTCCCATAGGTTTTCTTAATGCCTATTACAGATCCAAAAATGGGGCGCAGCCAACAATTTCAACTGCCGTCCCCTCGAACAACCTTAAAGCTTTGAAGCCTTTTTTACTATTAATTGCCACTTTGGGGCGTTCACGTTGTAGCCAAAATAGCTACCATGATCAGTTAGTTGTTTGATGAAAAAACGTCCCCGAAACGTCATATTGTGCTGCGGTCGTCATTTTTGCAAAACTTGTGTGCTCTAGACAAGCCTGGGCAAAAGAAAAGTGGCTACTACATAGATAGCCACAACAAAGGTGTCCCCTTTGTGTCCATGGTCAACTATGGCTCCTAATCAGAATGTTGGAAAACTAGAATGGGCTGACCCGAAATACATCAGAGGAATAGCGATCGTTTCCACCTATGCAAGAGAAATTCCACAAACAACTTTTCAATGACGTGTTCTAAGCAACAAGAAGACTTCCCGTGAAGAGATTTCTATGACCATTTCATCGAAAATTTAAAGAACTGCAGCACTGAAAAACTGAGGTCTATGTCACAATAGCCCTCTCCCATTAGAGCATATTTTCTTTGATAGGGAGGTGCTATACGTTATATGACTGCTAAGCTGGGGGCGTGGGTCCAATTTTAATCAACATATAACTGTTGATTTTTATACTAATCAAATTCTTTGATATTCCAGTTTAGGGAGGGGAACAGCTTGGTGTTCAGCATCTCGCTAAGTGCTACTCATCATCCCATATTTTCCGACTTACATCCATCGTTTCCGGATTGTGTACATGGCCCTTTATTATACTTGGAGTTTTCTGAATTATAACCTACTATAGTTCTGATGAATATGCGTTAATTAGTATAAATATCAACAGTTATATGTTGATTAAAATTGGACCCACGCCCCCAGATTAGCAGTCATATAACGTATAGCACCTCCCAATCATAGACAATATGCTCTAATGGGAGAGGGCTATTAGGGCATAGACCTCAATTTTTCAGTGCTGCAGTTCTTTAAATTTTCGATGAAATGGTCATAGAAACCTCTTCGCGGGAAGTTTCCTTGTTGCT